>NW_020174923.1:18096009-18116448 GCF_003031525.2 Neophocaena asiaeorientalis asiaeorientalis
CGCGCTTAGGGCGGAGGGGCTGAACCCCTCCCCGCCCCGCCCCAGCTCTGTTCTTCCCTTCGCTGGCTGGCGGAGACCCGGGCGCAGCTCGGGCAGCCCGGTGTCAGGCCCGAAGCCACAACCCTCTAGGGGCTCGGCCTTGGGCCGTGTCGGGGCTACCAGGTTCACTTAACAGGTGGCCCTCTGTCCCCCGGCCGGTCTCCGGCCCGCTCGTCATGTGACAGCTGCCTGGTTCTGCAGTGAGGTCACCGCGGAATGTCTGCCTTCGCTGCCATGGCAACGGGATGACGTCACAATTCGGGCGTGGAACTTTCCCGGCCGGGCAGGCCCAGATGTGGGAATTGAAATATCGCAAACTAGGGGTCCAGAGACGTGGGCCCGGGCTTCCTCGCTCCTCCCCCTGCCTTCCAGTTAGGGTTTGATTTATCTAGAATTCTAGAACGATCCAATGATAACGCCCCCCTAAGGACCTGAACCATCACTTAGAAAAGGCTGCCGACCTTCTCACCACCAGGAAATGCATTTATTATTTATCACTGAGGAGTTCTTACCAAATTGATTTTCTCATAGTCAAACTACCAGTAAGAATTTCTCAGCAGCAGGAGAAAACCAGTGTTAACCATTCAGAGAGTTGCTGAAATACCAGCCAAAAGCAAAAAAAAAAAAAAATAGATTCCCGTGCCTGTGCAGCCGTGGGAGGGTGCAGGCTGGATTTTCTGAGACCCAGTTGCCAAGGCCCTAAGCTCCATGGGCCCAGGGACTGCATGTTCAATCCGGTTCTCTCCTTTTACACAGGAAGAAATGATGGCCCAGGGCACTTTAGGGATTGTGAAGATAGGGTCAATGTCTTGTTCATGTCTGTATCCCAGGTCCTGGCATAGGACCTGATGCTTAGTCTGCCAAGGACTGCCACAGAAATGGGGGCCATCACGGAGCTAGGGCGTCTGGAAGGCAGGCTGGGCCTCGTGGGGGCTTGTCTCATCCATCCATCACTCATTCACCACTTGGAGCATCACTATGTGACAGATGTTGATATTGATGACAATGATAATGGTAAAGTTGTTGAATGTTGACTTAGAGAAGGAAGATGAATGGTAGTGACTCTTCAAAGTTAGTTATTTTAGTGCCTTTTTAATGAGCCACTGCTTTACAATTGTGTGCAGTATCGTGATAGCTAAAACAGGGTCCTAGAATCTCAGCCAAAGGCCTCGGTAATTGCCAAGTTCTGAGGATAAGCCCCTCTCCAGCCACCCAAGCAGCAAGTGGCCTTGGCCTTCTCGGAAACCTGCTCTCTCGGGCGGCTTGGCACATTGGGCTGTCACCACTTCCCAAGTGAAAACTAAGGTTGTGAACAAGTAAATCTGCCCTCAAGTAAATCTGCCCTTGACATAGCCAGGGGTGTGGGGGGCGCTCAGCAGGGAGGATGGACTGAGGACCGATCCCCCCCGCCCCCACGCAGTTGGGAGCGCCTTAAGAAAATCAGGGCTCCTGATCAGGGCTCACAGGGCAGAGAGGAGCCTGGATGAGCCACATTTTCTGCCTCTTGAGATTTGCAGTTGATATGGGCACGAGAGGCAGGGTGAGGAGGAAGACAGCAGGGCTGGCGTGAGGAGAAAGGAGGCCTTCTCCCAGCACTGCTGCGCGGCAGCCCATGTGAGCATATGCACATCCTTCCGCTGTCATGTCGGGCCAGAGCTGAAGCTCTGTCCTTCCTCCCCGGGCTGCTGTGACAGGCAAACAAGATCACGCAGGAGAAGGCGTTCTGTAAAGTATAAACTGCTGTTTGAATTGGGACGTTGTTGTGAGATGAAATAAAGGAGCCCTTTGACTATTCAGATCGAATGTTTTGTAACCCCCCGAGTTCTGTTGAGGCCACTTGTTCCCCAAGTGCTTACTCACCCAAGAGAGCTTCAGAGACGTGGCTAGTGGACTATGGCAGAACGGATCCCCCTGGGGGATGGGAGGGGGCTGCTGCACCTTAGAATCCAAGGGAGAAGGCTGCCTGGGATGTGCTGATTTCATTCTTTACTGATTCACCACATATTCAGCACCGACTGTGTGCCAGGTTCCATAGCACATGCTGGGCATACAGACACGAAGTAGGCACGGTTCCTCCCTCAAGCAGCTCACAGCCTGGACATCTGAACAAATAAGCACAATCAAGCATTAGGATAGTGGCAGTGACCACGGTGTCGGGTTCTGTCTATAGAAGAGCTCATTTGACACTCAAAACAACTCCAGGGGTAGGTACTGTTATCACCCCCATTTTACAGATGGGGAAACTGAGGCACAGAAAGGTTTAGTGGCTTGTTCAAGGTTGTCTGGCTGGTAAGTGGCAGGGCTGGAATCAGACCCGGGCAGTCTGGCTCCAGAGCCCATTTTAGCCCCGTGGTGATACCACCACCACAGTATAGGGAGCACAATGCTGAATGGACGGGAGATCAGGAGATACCGCCAAGGGGGGTGAGAAATGAGAGGGTGCATTTCCATGAAGATGGTGGAGAAGGGCATTCCAGGCAGAGGGAACAGCATGGGCATGAAAGTGCCCAGGCTATTTGGGGCAGGTAATTAGATCTGGCTGGAGTGAGGGCAGAGGGTCATAAGCTGGGGCTGGAGAAGTAGTCAGGGGAGAGCATGGAGGGTCCTTGCTGGGCCAAGAGGCTTGGGATCTTCTCCATCTTTCTCCCCCGAGGGCTGCCAGGTGGTCAGTTGATCACCCCCCTGCTGCTGTCTCCTGTCCAGGTCTGTGGCTCAAGACATCCCCAAGCTGCAGAAACTGGGCATCACCCATGTCCTGAATGCGGCCGAGGGCAGGTCTTTCATGCACGTCAATACCAGTGCCAACTTCTACAAGGACTCTGGCATCACCTACCTGGGCATCAAGGCCAACGACACACAGGAGTTCAACCTCAGCGCCTACTTTGAAAAGGCGGCAGACTTCATCGACCAGGCCCTGGCTCAGAAGAACGGTAAGGAACCTGCCACCCAGGAAACTGTGGGAGGCACCTTTGACTGGACTTTCTCTAGAAAACAGGCCCACGACAGGCCTCTTCTTGGAAAACCTGTTGTTTCCCGTGTCTTGTGCTGAATGACTGAGAGCTTCGGGTCTCTCTCTGCTCAGCTGGCTGCCCGTCAAGTGGCTTCACATGACACAAGATGTACGAACCCGTCACAGTGGCAGCCCCGGGCTCCTTGTGTTGGATCTGACTTTGGCTGAGAGTCAGTTGCCGGCCCCTCCCCCCATTCAGATAGCTGCAATAATGAAGATCTATTGTTTTCCGTGATAAGAAATCCTGAGGCCAAGGGGCTCCAGGGCTTGCTGACTCAGCAGCTCTGTGGTGGCTTCAGGACTCTTCTGCCACCCTTAGTGTTGGGGACTCCCCTGATGGTCCCAAGATGGCTACGGCCGATCTGGTTACCACCTCTCGACAGGACAAAGTGCAGCAAAAATGAGGCAGCCATCTCTTCCTCATGTTTCTCTCTTTTCTTAAGAGCAAGTGAAACATCCCCTAGAAACCCCCCAGTGCAGCCCCCCTCACATCTCACTGGCTACAGTTGGGTCACATGAATACCTGGCAAGGGGAGGGGGGCCAGTCATGATCGGTCAGGCCCAAAGTCAGCAAACTTTGGCCCAGTTTTTAAATGCTTCCTGCAACTCCCAAATATAAGGTAAGACTGAAGCAGGACTGTTGAGGTGCTGGCAGTCGGGCGAGGCGTGCCAGAGAGAAATCCTAGAAGGCCAGAGGGTAGACAGCCGCTGAGCAGGCTGGGCCGCTTGCCCTTTCTGCTTTTAGCTTGTTTCTCTCAGCAACTGCCTTTACCTTCCTGCCGCTTCCTCCAGCCTCTTCCTTCCTCCCCACCGCAAACCTTCCCAGGCGGAGTGACCCCCACTGAGGCGTCACCAGCCCTGTTCTCCTGATTCTGGCCTGTCTCTGCTACCCTGATGCTTCTTGTCCCAGCAGCCTCCCCGCTGGAATGATTTCCAGGGAACAGAGTTTACTAGCCGCTGGTTAGCACACGTTTGGGGCCCAGAAGGGAAGATTTATTGCCTGGGGAATCTGCAGAGTTTATCATCAGGTCCTTCGTGGTCGTCCAGTGCCTTGTACACCTTACCCACCTTCTCTGCTGCTGTTCTGAGCTCCTGTATAGACGAGAACGAGGGGCCCAGTTAAGGGGATGGATTTCACTCTTCCTGTGTGTTGACTGGTCATCCATTCAGGGAACTTAGAGCCCTCTGATGGTTTCCTCTTTCCAGACAACTAGGAACATACCCTGACTTTGTGTGACCTCCTGCCTTAGCCCGCGTGGGTTGGGTCATTAGTCTGGAAGGCTCTCTCTGCCTCTTCCTGCCCTGTCCTCTGGCAGACTCCACCTCGTGCTTGAGTACTGGGCATAGTGTCCTCTCTTCCATGAAGCCTGCCCCCAGGCTGGGTCTGCTGTGTCCCTTGTCTGGTCTCCCTAGCACCTGATGTAGATCAGACACACAGCAGGTACACTGGATTACTGAACCAGTGACAAAAAGGAATTCCAAGGGTTCTAATGCCCAGTGTAAATGCTTCCAGAATTGACTGGCCAAGTGAGTCAACAGAAATGTGCTGGCCCCCAACACTGTGCTGGGCTCGGGGGAGCTGGGGTCCCATCACTTTGGAGAGGGGAGAGGAGGGGAGTGGCCAGGGGCACTCAGAGAAGGAAGCAGTCACTTCCATCTGGGAAGATCGAGGGAGGCTTCGTGGAGGAGGTGGCATCTGGGCGGGGCCTGGAACGATGGGCTTTGAACCCTCCCCTTCCGCACTGGCTCTATGAGCCCTGGGCATGCTGAGTCTGTTCCTGGTTCCAGGTGGTGAGGCAGCTGCTCTGCAGAGGGTCCCGTTGCCAGGGCGGGGGCAGGGAAAGCCCCACTCTGAATACTTTGGGTCCACTGGCCAGAGAGTGGAGGACTCCCCATTCCTGCTCATCAGCATTGGGAAAATAGGGTTGTGTTTTGGGGATAGGGTAATGGGAACGGAAGACACTCTGTTTGATTCTGGGCCAGCAGATTTTCTTCAGAATAATGCCCGTGTAGAGGTGTTGGTGGGTATTCATTCACTCAGCTGGTTGGCAAATATTTATTGAGCACCTAGTATATGCTGGATATTGTAGGGCATCTAAAATCAGTACCCCACTGTCCTAACCCTTAAGGAACTCACACTCTGGCAGAGGAGGGTCGGTCTTTGTGTGGCCGACGTTAACACAGAGCCAGGCTGCTGTAGAAGAGGATGTACCAGGTGCCAGCAGAGGACTCGTAGTGTGTTGGCTAATATTTATTTATTGAATGTTCCCATCTGCCAGGCACTAGCCTAAGTCTTTCTTTTTTAAATTGATTTATTTGGCTGTGTTGGGTCTTCGTTGCTGCGCACGGACTTTCTCTAGTTGTGGCGAGGGGGGGCTACTCTTCGTTGCGGTGCACGGGCTTCTCATTGTGGTGGCTTCTCGTTGTGGAGCACGGGCTCTAGGTGCGCAGGCTTCAGTAGCTGTGGCACGCAGGCTCAGTAGTTGTGGCTCGTGGGCTCTAGAGCGCAGGCTCAGTAGTTGTGGTGCACGGGCTTAGTTGCTCCGTGGCATGTGGGATCTTCCCGGACCAGGGATCGAACCTGTGTCCCCTGCATTGGCAGGCAGATTCTTAACCACTGCGCTCCCAGGTAAGTCCCTAGCCTAAGGGTTTTATGTGTCACTTCCTTTAATCTTCCAACCACCTTGTGCCATGAGTACTATTGGCACAGACAAGGAAACTGAGGCACAGTGGGCTTAGGTGGGTCATAGAGTAATAACCAGTGTATTGGCCAGGGTTCTCCAGAAAAACAGAGCCAGTAGAATATAGCTATTATTTATTTCAGAGAATTGGCTCACGTAATCATAGGGGCTGGCAAATCTGAAATCTGTCAGGCAGACCGGCAGCTGGAAACTTGGGCAAGACTTCTGGGGGTAGAATTCCTCCTCCAGGAAGCCTCAGTTTTTTGCTCTTAAGATCTTTAACTGATTGGATGAGGCCCACCCACCTCATCAAGGGTGATCTCCTTTATTTAAAGTCAACTGATGGGAGATATTCATTACATCTACAAAATCTCTTCGAGACTAGTGTTTCACCAAGCAACTGGGCATCATAGACAAGCCAAGTTGACAAGTTTAACCATCACAACCAGCAAGTTAAAATTTAAACCCAGATTCACATGACTTCAAAGATTTGGGTTCTAAGTCCCGATGCTGACAAAGGAAATACTTGAGCTGGGGTCTTAAGGTATGAGCAGGAGTTTGCCAAGTAGCCAAGAGGGAGAGGATGTTCCAGGTAGATGGAAAAACATGTGCAAAGGCACAGAGGTGAGTAAAAGCCTGGAAAGGTGTCGGGGCCGTGGGCGGTTGGCCTGGTAAGTCACACCTTGGGGACTAGGCTACCCGGCTAATGGTGGCAGGTCACGTTTATATTTTAGAAAGCTCCCTCCAGCTGGAGTGTGGGTTGGTGGTGGTGAAGATAGAGCGAGAACTCAGTTTGGGGGTGAGGGGGCAGAGGTGGGAGGTGACAAGGACCTGAACTGAACACTCTGTGTGAGGAGGGGGTGGAGATAAGAAAAGCCGAGGCTTGTAGCTCAGGCTACAAGAACCTTGTTGACAATGCCTCTGACCTCTCCTGACCATCCCTTCCTTCCTTCACCCAACGCTGGGGATGCAGCAGGGAGCAAAACAGATGGACATCCCTGCCCTCGTGGAGCTTATGTTTTGGGGGAAGATGACAGCAAACAAGTGAAAAAGATATGTGGCCCGTCAGGGGGTGGGGGGACCAAAGCAGGGAGAAGGGGATGAAGGAGTATGGGTAGCGGGTTTGTGTTGCCAGCCGGCTGGAGAGAGGGAGGAGGGGATTACGTCAGTGGCGGGGGGAGGGGCAGATTTAGTAGAGCCTCGTGGGACGTTTGGGGGACCACGAGAGGGGGTTTTTGTTTGTGTGGGTTTTTTTTGCGGTACGCGGGCCTCTCCCGTTGCGGAGCACAGGCCCCGGACGCGCAGGCTCAGCGGCCATGGCTCACGGGCCCAGCCGCTCCGCGGCACGTGGGATCTTCCCGGACCGGGGCACGAACCCGCGTCCCCTGCATCGGCAGGCGGACTCTCAACCACTGCGCCACCAGGGAAGCCCTGTTTGTTTTGATTTCTTGTGTTTTTATTTGACACGCACGTACCTTTTATTTTTAAAATGGCTTTGTTGTGGCATAACTGACGTTCAGTAAACTACACATAGTTGAGTTTGGTAAGTTTTGACATATGTATACATCTGTGAAGCCATGACCACAACCAAGATCATGAGCTTATCCGTCACCCCGCAGACTTCCCTCATGTCCCTTTTGACCTCTCCCTTCCGCCCCTCTCTTCCCTCTGTTCCTAAGCAACCACCGATCTGCTTTCTATCACTAGACATTAGTGTACATCTTGTAGACTTTCATATAAATGAAGTTGCACGGTATGTCCTCATTTTTGGTCTGGCCTCTTTCACTCAGCATCATTACTTTGAGTTTCCTCCGCGCTGTTGCACGTATCAGGAATGCCCTTTTAACGCCGAGTAGCCTTCTGTTGGATGGACATACCACAGTTTGTTTATCCATTTACCTGTTGATGGACATTTGGGTGGTTGTCATCTTTTGCTTTTGCTTGAAATAGAAGATTCACATAGAGAAGTACCCATATCACAGTGTATCAGTGCGCTGCACACACCCGTGTACCAGCCCCCAGATCAAGAAACAAAGCATGACCAGCACCCCAGAAACCCCCGACGTATTCCTTTCCAGTGTCACATCTCCCGCCTCGCATACCAGTATCCAGACTTCTAACAGCATAGTTCAGTGTTGCTGGCTCTTTCTTGTCGTTGTTAAAGTTTTGTTTTTGTTCTTGGCCACACTTTGTGGCACTCGGGATCTTAGTTCCCCTGCAGTGCAGCGCGGAGTCCTAACCACTGGACCACCAGGGGAGTCCCCTGGCTCTTCTACCCTATGGGATCGTACGCATCCTGTTTGTGTGTTTCTTCCATGCTGTACCTGGGAAGCTGGAGATTGCTTATCCTTAGTGTTTATCTACTCTGCCATCGACGGGCCTTTGGGAGTTTCCAGCTTGGGGCTGGAACAGTGCTGCCTGCAGTCTTTTAGCAGACGTGTGCGTGCATTCCTTCCGGCCATGGGTCTGGGATGGAACTGCCAGGCCCTGGGGAACGCGTGTGTTCAGCTTGAGGAGATCCTGCCACACGGCTTTCCGAAGCTGTGTGCCCGTTTACACCCCGTCCCCGAGCCACAGGTCAAAGTCCTAGCTGCTCCACATTCTCACTAATGCTGTGTGTTTCGTATTTATCTTTTTCATCTTAGCCATTCTGGTGGGCACACAATGGCCTCGCATTATAATTTTCATTTATATTTCCTGGAAGGGTTTTTTTTTTTTTTGCGGTGCGCGGGCCTCTCACCGCTGTGGCCTCTCCCGTTGCCGAGCACAGGCTCCGGACGCGCAGGCTCAGCGGCCACGGCTCACGGGCCCAGCCGCTCCGCGGCATGTGGAATCTTCCCGGACCGGGGCATGAACCCGTGTCCCCTGCATCGGCAGGCGGACTCTCAACCACTGCGCCACCAGGGAAGCCCCCTGGAAGGGTTTTGACTGGAGTCGAGGTGTGACGGGACGGCCCCAGCTCACTGTGTCCCCATCTTTCACAGGCCGAGTGCTCGTCCACTGCCGTGAGGGTTACAGCCGCTCCCCGACTCTCGTCATCGCGTATCTCATGATGCGTCAGAAGATGGATGTCAAGTCTGCCCTGAGCATCGTCAGGCAGAACCGTGAGATCGGCCCCAACGATGGTTTCCTGGCCCAGCTCTGCCAGCTCAATGATAGACTAGTCAAGGAGGGGAAATTGAAGCTCTAGGGTGCCCTCACTGCCTCTTCTCTAGAGGTCGGATGGAGGGAGGCACCCTGGTTGTGGTGTCCCAAGCTGCCATGTTTAGGAAACACAGTGTACCCTGCTCCCAGCATCACCAGGCACTTGCCCACAAGTCTGTCCCAACACAGCCCTGGGCCACTTTCCCCCTGGGGAGCATATAAAGAAGCTTACTGAGGAGGGCATTCCTGCTCCCTGGTGCCTACAATTTATGATGTCCTCACCCTGAGGAGGGGGCACAGAGGGGGCGCAGGCCTGTGACGGGCGTGCTTCTCCTGGATGGCCCAGGGCAAGGGGTGTGTGGAGGTGTAAGGCCTGAGATGCTCACAGGGACCCCTCCCCGCCTCCCCACCCTTCACCCCTGGGCCCTCTCCTGAGTGGGGACCCCAGCCCTGTAAAGGAACTATGCAAACACGGGCCCCTCTCCCCCCACCGTGTCTGTCTCCCCTGTCCCCTCACAGCTGTCCACACCCTGCTCGTAGGCAGAGGCATGTCGTGAGGTCTGAAGTTGGCTCAGGGTCAGTTGTCTGTGGGTGGAAATTCCCATGAAGAGACTGCATTTTAATGATTTCCTTAGGATTAAAGATACCGAAACAAAGAAGCCTTTGAGTGGGCAAATACATGTCCCTGGAGGGCTCTCCTAAATTAATTGTTTAAAAAATGTGACTCCTTGGAAGGCTTGAGTTCAGAATCCACCTCTTCGGGGTACCCGGCTCTCAGAGGTCACTTGGTCGGTTAGAAGAGCGATGCCTTGGGCAGGGTTTTATTTTTCTTTTTTAGAAAACAGGGTGTTGAAATCCAGCCTATTTAAAAACCCCACCATTTGGAGAATTACAAGGGTTTTGTCCTGAATTATAGTGTTGGCGAGCCCAAGCCACTCGTGCTCACTGCTTTTTGTCTCGGTTACTATTCCAAGAACAGGAGGAGGAAGTTGGCCAATTATAGCACGTGCGTGCACGTGCGCGCGTGTGCGTATCTGTGTGTGTGTGTGTGTGTGTGTGTGTGTGTGTGTGTGTGAGAGAGAGAGAGAGAGAGAGAGCAACACAGCCAGTGGCTGGACAAGCAAGGGGATGAACGGACCCAGGCTCACATCCTGCCCGCTCACAGGTAGTTCTCCCAGCTCTCTCTGCCGCCAGAAAAGGTCCAGGAGCCTTGGCAGCAAAAGATGACTCAACCGGGCAGAAAGGAAACATGGCGGAACGTCCAAATGCAGCCTTTACTGGTGGTAGAGAAAACAAAAAGAAACAGCCTCTGTCAGGACTTTTTTAGGATGACGTCGGAACGCACAAGCACTCACACACGTGTGCACACGCGCACATTTGTCAGAATATAGGAGTTTTGTTTTGAACACAGCCTTCTTAGCCCTTGACATGATTGCCGTCAGGGCAAGCGATGCAGTGCTGCCATCTTCAGGTTCCCTAACGGCAGAGAGGTGGTCCTCAGCTCTGCCCCCAGCGCTTAGCACATAGATGTCTGATAAAAGTTTGTGGAATTAAACTTTTTTTTTTTTTTTTTTGCGGTACGCGGGCCTCTCACTGTTGTGGCCTCTCCCGTTGGGGAGCACAGGCTCCGACATGCAGGCTCAGCGGCCATGGCTCACGGGCCCAGCCGCTCCGCGGCATGTGGGATCTTCCCGGACCGGGGCACGAACCCGCGTCCCCTGCATCGGCAGGCGGACTCTCAACCACTGCGCTACCAGGGAAGCCCTAAACTTTTTTTTTTTTTTTGAGCACCAAATATATGCAGGGTGTTGTTCTGGGGGGTGTATCAAACTCCCAGAAGCCTGACTTGGTGGTAGGATCACTTGCAAGGATCTGCAAAGGAGTCTTACCTGAAAGGAAATATCAGGGACTTTTGTTGAATATTTAAAATTCAGTTTTAAGTTTCAATTCAGGCAGCGTCATTACTGTATGGAGGTGGGGAATGTGCCTTTTCCAGAGTTGACCAGAAGCTTCCAGCTAGGTTGAGGAGAAGCAGGTGTGCCTTGGGCCTCACACCCAGGTGTAATGGTCTCTGTCTTGGCAGAAGCAGCACCTCCGCAGCCTGGATGTCCCCTTTGCTTTGACCCCTGCATCGGCAGGCGGACTCTCAACCCCTGCGCTACCAGGGAAGCCCTAAACTTTTTTTTTTTTTTTGAGCACCAAATATATGCAGGGTGTTGTTCTGGGGGGTGTATCAAACTCCCAGAAGCCTGACTTGGTGGTAGGATCACTTGCAAGGATCTGCAAAGGAGTCTTACCTGAAAGGAAATATCAGGGACTTTTGTTGAATATTTAAAATTCAGTTTTAAGTTTCAATTCAGGCAGCGTCATTACTGTATGGAGGTGGGGAATGTGCCTTTTCCAGAGTTGACCAGAAGCTTCCAGCTAGGTTGAGGAGAAGCAGGTGTGCCTTGGGCCTCACACCCAGGTGTAATGGTCTCTGTCTTGGCAGAAGCAGCACCTCCGCAGCCTGGATGTCCCCTTTGCTTTGTGACCTCAGCAGCCCCGAACAAACTAGAATCTGTCTTCTTTTTCAGCTACGAGGCTGCCCCAATAGACCCACCTAAGTGAAACGACCACGCTGTCCACCACGTCCCTCACAGTGCCCAGATAACTCTCGCACTTAATCTATCTTCATCCTCACCATAACCTATTAACTTGGTAGGGCTTATTCATGTATTGTTACCTTTCAGGAAAGGAACTGGGGTTCAGAGTGAGTAGGGGTGTAGTGCTCAGGGCTGCCCAGCTCTAAGGCAGAGCTGAGGCGAGATTTCAGGTTGGCTGCTCTCTGAAGCTGAATTCTTTCTCTCATACTACACTCCTCCTCAAGAAATGAGCCCCTGGGCATGTCCGTGACCCAGCCCGTGTGCACAAGAGCCAGTTAGCTTTGTGGCCAGAGGACAGCTGTTCAAGCTGTGGTGTTGGGGGCGGCGGGACTCTGCTCCAGGACAAGGAAGGAAAAGGCGTGGGTCCCCAACCGGGTTAGAATGTGTGGCTCTTCTTCTAGGAAACATGTAGCATCCCTAAGTCAGAGCTTTCTGCTCCACTTCCAGAAGAGGCCCAGGAAGCTGGGGCGGGGGTCCGCCTCCCACACCCAGGCAGTGGTCCCTGCACAGGACGGCCACAGCTACTTAGGCCGGCTGACCAGGATCTCTTGAAGGACTCTTTGTTAGGGGTATGTTGGAGAAAAGGCCATGGGGAGAATTAATGCCTTCACTTTGGGGCTACTTTTTTGCTGATAACTTGGGTTTTCTTGATAGTTTTTAGTCCCAGAAACGCCGCATTTACTTCACGAGATGTAGCTCCTCAAAATCAAATTCTATTGTTTGAGCCAACACATGCCCAGCTGTGAGTGGAAAGCTGTTTCTGGATAGCTTTCTACCCCTGGGAAGTGATGGGATAGGAACTCAGGACGCCTCTACCCCCTCCTCTGACCTGATCTCTTTCTTTGACTAGCAAACCCCCATCTAGGCCAGATGAGAGCACGAGACAGTTTTCTTCTAGATTCTAGAGCAGTACACCTTCCGCAGGCTGGTCTGTTTCCCTGCCACTCTGAGTGAGCTGGAGAGCAGAAATCACCATCTGTCAAGCAAGGGGACTCAATTTGAAGACCTCTAAGGTCCCTTTTGGCTCTGACACCGTGGGGTTCTTTAAGAATCCGCATTGATACTGACCACCATCTGGAAATTATAGGGTGTGTAACAATATGATGACCAGCAGGTGGCGTTGTGTTCCACCTGTGGTGATGGATGCTTGGAAAAGGAATGTTGGTGCCTTTTGTGTCACAAGTTAATGATAAGATGCTAATGTTTTAATCGAAATAAGCACTGATCTTAAAATGTGAACATATTAGCTTTTCTCGCAGGAATTTTTCTGTCATAAAACCTGCACAGAAATCACTGAAGAGCCAACAACGATGGTCCTTCCAAGTCAAGATTTTATCCTGATTGGAAAGAGAGGCCATCTCCGGTTGGGAGAGCAGATTGTTTGGAAGCTTTACTTACCTCCTGTCAGCTTTTAGGGTAATTTGATTGTGAAAGTGTGAATTTTCTGGACAGAAAAGGAGAAGGTATTAAATTGGTTTTAAAAAAAAGTAAGTTTAATGTCTGTTCTATCACAAATCAGTGTTAAAACACTAAAACTGTAACCAAAATAAATGTCTTACATTACAAAGAAATGGTCTTTTTGTCCTTCTTATCATAGTTGATTTTCTTTTATACTTAGCTTTTGTTTGCTTTTTCTAACGTTTTAAAGTAATCATCTAAAAATTAGCCCTCCTGATTAGTTACAGGTTCCATGATGATTACATTCATTCAGTAAATATTTATTGAACATCTCTCCAGTACCAGAAATTTCCTGTGTTAGGAATAATCCTTAAAAATAATTTAATTAAAAAAAATTTCAGCTTTATTGTGGTGTAATTGACTGGAATATTCTTTTTTTTAAATTAATTAGTTTATTTATTTTTGGCTGTGTTGGGTCTTCGTTGCTGCGCGCTGGCTTTCTCTAGTTGCGATGAGCGGGGGCTACTCTTCGTTGCGACGCGAGGGCTTCTCACTGCAGTGGTTTCTCTTGTTGGGGAGCACAGGCTCTAAGCAAGCGGGCTTCAGTAGTTATGGCATATGGACTCAGTAGTTGTAGCACATGGACTCAGTAGTCGTGGTGCACGGGCTTAGTTGCCCCGCGGCATGTGGGATCTTCCCGGACCAGGGCTCGAACCCACGTCCCCTGCATTGGCAGGCGGATTCTTAACCATGGCGCCACCAGGGAAGCCCTGACTGGAATATTCTTGATTAGAGTAGCCCACTGCAAATCAGGGAGGTAAGATTTATGTTCTGAAAGCAGGGGACAGGGGTGACAGTCTCAAGGTGGCCTCACATGAAGATGACTGGGTGGCATTTTAGGATTTGAGTCATCCTGCAAGCAGGCAGTCCCCAACATCCCCTCCCTCCAGATGTCTTATAAATTCCTCCCGTAGCCGTAAGCTCCTTTATGATAAGCATTGCCTTTTTTCCCCCTGAATAAAAAACTTAGAGAAAATTGGGTGCCTTTTCTCCAGACAGAAAGAGCCTGGGCAGAAAAAGAGCCTCTCTGGTCTCCAGCTCCCCATCTGCAGCAGGAGGCAATTAGACTAGCTCAGCATTTGTCAAGCTTCTTTGGCAACATAATCTTTACATTTTCACACAAAATCTTAAGGCAGGGCACTGATATATAAAACTGGTAACATGTTTTTTTAAGTGTAAGTTACACTTAAAAAACATTTTAATTAAAAAGGCAATACTGTATATGTACACAGTAATAAATTCAAACAATACAAAAGGCTTAGAACAAAAAGTGAGTCTCCTACCCCAAACCTTCAATGCCTCTACCCCAGAGGAAGCCACTACTAAGTATGTCCCTCTAGAAAAGTGCCGTTCATGTGTAAGTGCACACATATGGATACTTGTGTGTATGTAGAGATAGCCTTTTCCCCGTAAGTGGAGAATGTTTGGCACTTCGCTAGGTTGTACCCTCTTGTTTCTTATAGTCCCATTCATTTTGCCAGCTGCCTAGCATCCATTGTGTATGGACATACTGTGATTTCTGTATACTTTTATTTTAAAGGTGTAGTCTGCTTTAATGAGCATCAAATATACAATGAGACTCATGAACGATAACCACAGTATTTGATCTGCTTTGCATGCAGTTAATTTCTGTCATCTGCTGGGGTGGTACAGCGTCAAGCACATCCTGATACTCAGAGCTAACTAATACTCAGAGCACATCCTGTGCTCCCTTGTGTAATTTCATGGGCGTGGATATGCCCAAGCCTAATTTTTAAAACGGCAGTCACTGAGCTATGGCCTTCTGTATTGATGACCCATTTATAATAAGTTCAAATGCACGGAAATACCATTTCTGAAGTCTACACCAAAATGAGTTAATTTGGAGGCAACAACGTGAGTGGATCATCTCCAGTTCATTCAAAGCAGATGCATAGGGCTTCCCTGGTGGCGCAGTGGTTGAGAGTCCGCCTGCCGATGCAGGGGACACGGGTTCGTGCCCCAGTCCGGGTAGATCCCACATGCCACAGAGCACATCCTGTGCTCCCTTGTGTAATTTCATGGGCGTGGATATGCCCAAGCCTAATTTTTAAAACGACAGTCACTGAGCTATGGCCTTCTGTATTGATGACCCATGTTCATCTCTGTATTGTCTAATTTTAGCAAGAATCCTGCCAAGTCAATAATGTAATATGCATCTGCCTCTGGACATAGAGGGTGACAGAGAGTCTTCCTTGTCACCTTAAGCCCCTCTGAGCTCTTCTTCAACTGGGCCTCGACTTTTGGACTTCCATGTTCATCTCTGTATTGTCTAATTTTAGCAAGAATCCTGCCAAGTCAGTTTAGGCAGAATCCCCCTCCCTCCATATCTGATCACCCTCAATACCTGATCGGGTTCCTCACCCACCACCATCCCCCAGGTGATGTCTGACCACCCTGGCCTGCCTTTAGCAAGAGTCCTGTTAGGTCCATTTCACCAGAATCCTCCTCACCCCTGATGTTTCCTCAGTAATTTTCCATCTGCTGACCCCCACCCTGCTGCTTGGCTATAAATTCCCACTTTCCTTCTTGTATTCAAAGTTGAGCCCAATCTCTCTCCCTGCAACTACACAACCCCATTGCAGTGGTCCCTATCCCTGCCATGATGGTACCCCCTTGAATAAAGTCTTCTTTACCATTTTAAACAAGGATTTGCAGGTAGGGGCCCTCCTGCAGGCAGAGGGTGGCAGTTTGGACAGCAGTTGGCGAGATTCTGGGGATGGGTCAGGGCCCCCCAACTTAAAGGGCCTGGTCTGCCAGGCAGAAGGAAGCAGAGGTTTTATCATGTGGGGGCTGGGGGAGCCATTAGCCCATTCTAAGCAGGAGGTTGAGTGACACAAGCTCTTTGGGGCTGTTCCTCAGAAGCTGCTGAACCAACAAGTAGATTTCCACCTGTGCTGAGACCCTGCCCTCTACAGAGAACAAGTTCTCAACTGTGAATAAAGACAGGGTGATTTGGACTTCCCTCAGGGTAGGCAACTGCCTATAAACAGAGATTGCCCTCCAAATCCAGATCCTCCATTCTTACCACTCATCTGTGGCAGCAAAATCTGTTTAAAAATGCAGCTAATAAGAGTCCTCAGTTTCCATGAATTAGAGACCGGGAGCTTGGGAACCAAGTAGAGAGTGAAACTAACTTACCTTTGAGGTCCCTTTCAGATCAAACATTCTAGAATCCCGGGGAGTCAGACGAGCACAACTTACTTTCCAAATTTGGCCTGTCCTTCAGAGTCTGGTCCAAATGCCACATCTTCCCAGAACCACCCCAGGGGGAAGAGACTGTTCTCTTCCCTAAAGGCCCATAACACTTTATCCTGTTTAAAGAATGTATCTGAAGATTTCCTAGTGGCACCAATCACTTTCTACCCGGCATTAGAGTCATTTGGGTGAAGAATTTATTCCTTCCCTGGTACCAGAGCTCCTTGGTGGAGAGCGTGTATGAGTTCATCGTGCCTGATAGGAGGCCTTGCTTCATTAAATGTTTGACAGGTGGACTTATAAACAGGCAGCTTGGTAGAAACAAAACCCAGTAAATCATCACATAGAAAAACAGCCTTGCTAGAAATTTAGGTGCAACTACTAAAGTATTAAATTCAATATGGTGGGGGGACTTCTATGGTGGCACAGTGGTTAAGAATCCGCCTGCCAATGCAGGGGACATGGGTTCGGGCCCTGGTCCAGGAAGATCCCACATGCCCCTGAGCAACTAAGGCTGTGCGCCACAACTACTGAGCCTGCGCTCTAGAGCCCGTGAGCCACAGCTACTGAGCCCACGTGCCACAACTACTGAAGCCCACGTGCCACAACTACTGAAGCCCGCATGCCTAGAGCCCATGCTCTGCAATAAGAGAAGCCACTGCAATGAGGAGCCCGCACACCACAATGAAGAGTAGCCCCTGCTCACCACAACTAGAGAAAGACCGCGCGCAGCAACCAACACCCAATGCAGCCATAAGTAAATAAATAAATACATTTATTAAAAAAAAAATTCAATAGGGGGACTTCCCTGGTGCCACAGTGGATAGGACTCCACGCTCCCAGTGCAGGGGACCCGGGTTCGATCCCTGGTCGGGGAACTGGATCCCACATGCAGGCTGCAACTAAGAGTTCGCATGCCATAACTAAGGAGCTGGCGAGCTGCAACTAAGGAGCCCTGGAGCCACAACTAAAAAGCCTGCCTGCTGCAACTAAGACCCAGTGCAACCAAATAAATAAATATTTTTTAAAATAAATAAATAAATAAATAAATTCAGTTTAAGGGACTTCCCTGGCGGTCCAGTGGTTAAGACTCCACATTTCCACTGCAGAGGGCCTGGGTTTGATCCCTGGTCAGGGAACTAAGATCCGGCATGCCACGTGGTATGGCCAAATATGTAAATAAATTCAATAAAAAAAAATTTAACGGCCCAAACCCAGGGTTGGCAGCCTTGTGGAGAAACATGCTGTTATGGATTGAACTGTGTTCCTCCAAAATTCATATGTTGAATCCAAGGACTTCAGAATGTGAGCTTATTTGGAAGTAAGGTCGTTGCAGATGTAATTAGTTGAGATGAGGTCATGAGTGTGGGCGCTAATCCAATATGACTGATGTCCTCATGAGAAGGCGGAATTAGGACACAGATGCGCACACAGGGAGGACAGCATGTGAAGATGAAGGTAGAGATCGGGGCGAAGCTTCTGCAAACCAAGGAATGCCAAAGCGTGCCGGCAAGCCCCTAGAAGCTAGGGGAGCGGCACGGAACAGACTCTTCCTCGCAGCCCTCAAAAGGAACCAACCCTGCCAATACTTTGATCTCAGACTTCAGCCTCCAGAAACTATGAGACAATAAATTTCTGTTGTTTAAGCTACCCAATCTGTGGTACTTTGTTTCAGCAGCCCTAGCAAACTAAGGCACATGCCCACTTGTATGTTGCTCATGGGCCTGGGGACTGTTTATCCTCTCAGACCCAGAATTCACTTCTGAAATAACCCTACAGTTAAAATACTTTGTGGAATACTACTCAGTAATAAAAAGGAAACAAATTGCTGATACATGCAACAGCTCAGATGAATCTCCAGGGAACGGTGCTGAGTGAAAAAAGCCAGTCCTAAAAGGTTACATCATGACTGATTCCATTTATGTAACATATTTATTTGAAGTGACAGAATTGTAGAAATAGAGAACAGATTAGTGGTACCACAGGTTAGGAATGAAGGGGAAGGGTATGCTTATAAAAGGGCAATGAGAGGGATCTTTGTAGTCAGAGTTGTTCTTTCTCTTGACTGTGACGGTGGTTACTTGAACCAACAAGGGATAAAGTTGCATAGAAACACACACACACACACACACATGTGCAAATAACACTGGGGAAATCTGAATAAGACTGGTGGATTGTATCAATGTTACTATCCTGGTTTTTGCAAGATGTTACCATTGAGAGAAACTGGGCAAAGGGAACAGGGAATTTTCTCTGTATTAATTCTTGCAAGTGCGTGTGAATTTACAAGGACCCCAAAATAAAAAGTTTAATTCAAAAAAATGACTTTGTCCAAGGACGTTCACAGCATCCCTAACCGAGGATAGAGGAGCATCGGAAATGACCTAAACTACCCACAACAGAAGTCAGCTAAACCCCTGAGGGTTTAACTCTGGGGAGTGTTGTCTAGCTCTGAACAGTGACAAGTTTGTGGACTGAATAAATATAAAAGTGAATTAGTGTTAAGTGAAAAAGCAGATGGCATCACAGCAGGTTCTCTCTGAGCCATTTTGTGAAAAGCATGGCTATACCTTGGCAGAGAGTTAATTCAAAAGGATGGAGATAATTCAGAAGTTCAAGTCCACTGGATCCTTCTTTTCTTTCTCCTCCTCCTTCTCCTTCTTCTTCTCTCTACATCTCGCTCTCTCTTTAAACATTACTTCAGTTTCAAATAAAATGACAACAATAAAATGAAATGAAACCCTGAGCTTTGCCATCCTCCGATCGTTGGCTTCTCCTTCCGTCTCCAGCAGGTGGCAGAAGTATTCCAAGGATGGTCCCCACGGTCTCCGTTTCCTGTGGATGAGCTGCAGACCCCAACAGCAGGTGGGGCTCCAGCATCAGTCCCGCCAGCTCAAGGAATCCAGACATCAGAACTGCCCTCTCCGAAATCCAGGGCAAGAAGGCAGTTGTCCGGCCACAACAGGGTTAACGGTCCACATTCCAGGGCAAGGGAAAAGGAGGCTGGAGGGTCACAGACAAAGGGAGAGGGTTCCGAGGGCCCCCTTCTCACAACATCACCAGCTCTGTTGGGAGAGATAGATCACCCGCAACAATGGCCACAGCTGTTTTCATCTGCCCTGAAGGAAACTGACTTAGGAAGCAGGTATCAGAGAGGGCCCTTCCTGCAGGGGCTTCTGTCTGGCTTGTAAAACTGTCAGAGCAGCTGCATTCATGTGTCGAGTGATGGATGATGGAAAGGAGGGACAGAAGGCCACAGATGGACACGGCAACTTACAAGTCGAGGCAGGTGGCAGAGGCTTTGCAGAGGCTCTGCAGGTGGGGTGCACTGATTCATTGCCCACTGAAAATACCAAGGGACCTGGGCCACAGCCCGCTTCCCAGCCTCCTTCAGGGCCAGGAGTGGGTGCGCCTCCTCAAACAATCTGTCTGCAGTGAAAGCTTCCGCTGGCCGTCTTTCCTTGTCCTGCATCTCAGGTGTGAACATTCCCCCCCCCCCCCCGTCCCCTCCTTCTTCTCTGGGGCCAAGGTAGCAATTCCTTTTGGGTTCTCTGTGGCTAGCTGGACCTGGGATGGCTTCATAGAATGTGCCTGTGCTATGCACCAATAAGGTTTTCCATATAGGACTCAAAGCTGGTTTTGAAAAATGTAATGGGCTGGGAGACAAGAAAAAAAATATATATCAGCACTAAAAATGCTGGCTTTCACTTTTGCTAAGAAAAGGGGTTTTGTGCTCTCCACTCCTACCCACAGCCTGGCCCAGGAAATAACTATGGCCCATCAGCCTGCCAAGAAGTGCCTGTCACCAAGCACGGGATCCCCGAGGAGCATGAGCTGAGGTTTCCTCCTTGTCTCCATCACCAGAGCCTCTTGACTTCTCATCCTGGCCTTGAAACCGGAATCCCTGCCCCTCAGCCAAGTGGAAGCCCCAGCTGTGATCCTCCAGTTTTCCCTCTTGCCTTCCAGAGGGATGACAAGAGGGGCTTTCCTGGTCAGGATAATTGATGCTGAGCTGCATGGGGTTGGGACCAATGAGATTTCTTAAAAAGTAGCCTTCTGGGCTTCCCTGGTGGCACAGTGGCTGAGAGTCCGCCTGCCGATGCAGGGGACATGGGTTCGTGTCCCGGTCCGGGAAGATCCCACATGCCTCGGAGCGGCTGAGCCGGAGCCTGTGCTCCGCAACGGGAGAGGCCACAACAGTGAGAGGCCCGCGTACCAAAAAAAAAAAAAAAAAAAAAAAAAAAGA
>NW_020174923.1:18116534-18120645 GCF_003031525.2 Neophocaena asiaeorientalis asiaeorientalis
CGAACAAAAAAAAAAAAAAAAAAAAAAAAAAGTAGCCTTCTGCCTCTGCCTGGGTCTGTGAGGGCCAGAGAGACACCCCTAGGGCCGTTTTATTTTGGTGGGGTGACAAATGAACTTGGCTTGAGAAATGGGATCGGCTGGGCTAAGACCTGTGGAGGACTCAGAGCTGCTGTTTTCTTTGTTAAGCTGGTCCAAAGTTTGCTTGGAGGAAGCCCGAGGGACCCAGGGAGGTAGAGACTAGGAGCTCATTTTGATATCTGAAAACCGCAGCCGCCTGCACGTGGGAGGCTCTGAGAGCAGGCTTGCCTCACACGCCCCCTCACTGTGGGTCACCTGGGAGCACCAGCGGCAATTTGGGAGATTTCTGAGCTCAAGGAGGAGTCTTTGGGGAGGGCTTGCTCGGAGCACACCCCGTTCCCTCCCCCTGGGCTGAGGGAAGCATGGGACCAGCCCTGCCCCAGCCTGTCCTCATTGGCTGGCATGAGGCAGAGGGGGCTTTAAAAAGGCAAACGTGTCTGAGCTGGGGACCTGAGCCTGTGCTGCTGGAAGGCCGGGTGCCCCCCTCCAGCTGGCACCATGCAGCTCTCTCTTGCCCTGTGTCTCGTCTGCCTGCTGGTACACGCAGCCTTCAGTGTGGTGGAGGGCCAGGGGTGGCAGGCCTTCAAGAATGATGCCACGGAAATCATCCCCGAGCTGGGCGAGTACCCCGAGCCTCCGCCAGAGCTGAACAACAAGACCATGAACCGGGCAGAAAACGGAGGGAGGCCTCCCCACCACCCCTTTGAGACCAAAGGTATGGGATGGAGGAGAGCCTTTTTAGCATAAGGGTCCTGGGAGGGTTCTCTTTGGGGAGGTTTTGAAGACTGGGGTAGACTGTCAGCCGCTGCCAGCACCAGTGGAGGCACCATCTTGCCTGTAGGCAGGGTAAGGATGGCATGCCAGTGTAGCCCTGGAATTCAAGTGCAAGGGTGTGGGGCTGGTAGGGGGCTGGCAGCGAGAGCCCAGAGCGGGAAGGAGGCTGAGGTGGAGAGGGACAGCCTCAGGGGCTCAGAAAGGAGATTTCAAAAAATCCCCTCCTGAGAAGAGAGGAGCAGGGTCCAGCTGCTGACACCGCTGGGGAGGAAGTAAGGCAAGGGGGCCTCACGTCTATGAGTGCCTGCTGGATGCAGATACTATATGGGCTGTGCCTGAACCATACCCTGGGGAGCTCCCAAGTTGAAGGTGAAGAAACGGAGGCTTCAGAGAACAAGTAGCTTGTTAGTGAGTAGAGAGCTGAGATTTGAAGCCAGTTTGATCGAATTACAAGACAGCCCCGGTGGGGGGCTGTGTGGGGGGCATCGGAGGCCGAAAGCCAGAGCAGATCCCTGCAAAGCAGTGGGAAAGGGACACCAAAGAGGCACCCCTTCAGCTCCCACCACCCATGGTCTACCCAGTGAGCTGGCACTCGAGGGAATAGGAGCTGCAGGCACAGTTTTAGCTTCTGACCTGGGTGGTAACTGGGTCCAGGCCCTGGAGGGGAGGCAGCATCCTCTGTGCAGGGTGTGGACACAGGTGGCACCATCTGTCCTGAATCCCCACCCCAGACCCTGACTTGCCTCCTTCCTGGGAGGGACACTGACCCTAGCGGAAAGGCAGTGGCCCCAGTGGAGGGCACACCTGGGTTCCTGGTCAGGTCTGCACGTAGAAGCCTGGGGGGCAGTGTACACAGTGGCTCTGCAGCTGGCAGGAATGGCTGGGGGCGGGGGCTGGAATGACGCTTCAGAGTGAGGCCCTCTGGCTATGGTCCAGGTGGGAGAGGGGTCCACTGCCCAGGCCCCTGCATCCCATCCTGCCCTGCCTCACAACCAGCTGGGAATGGGGGTCTGCAAAGGGCACCCCCCCGAAGAGGCCTCTCCCCTGCTCCTGCCCAGGGAAGGTCAACTAAGCTCAAGCAATGGACTTTAGGGGACCCAAGCACAAGACGTCCTCCCTGGGCTCCCATGAGAGCCACAGGCCGGGAGGAAGCCATGTGCTCAAAACAAAGTCGCCCTTGGCAGAGGAAGCGCCTAACCTAGGGGTACTATTCTTGGAAAGCCCCAAAGCCTCCTTCCCTGGGCAAACAGGCCACGCCCACACACCACCCCTGGGGCCTGGGAGCGGAGGTGAGGATGCCAAACCAACCCAGAAGCCAGGAGGCCACAGCCATGGGCGAGGGAACCCTGACATCTCCCCTGCTGTGCTTGTCCTCACGGGGGCGGCGGGGGGTGGGGTTGGCCTTCTTTGCCTCCTCTCTGGTTTTGGACTTAGGACTATTTTTCATACCTTTGTGTCACATTGGAACTGTTCCTATGAGACCCTTGGGGATGGGCAAGTGCTCACATGAGGACAAGCTGTTTAAAAAAGCTCCCACCCATCTAAGCCCACACTAGGAGACATGATCAAGGCGTCTTCGGGGACAAAGTCAGGCCTTAGAGCCCAAACTTTCTCTGCCCAGGGAGCAAGCCTGTGCCACCACTGGGTGTCCATCAAGTGTCACAGAAGAGACTCGCCCAGCACGGTGCCTGGTACACAGCACGTGCTTAATAAATGTTTGTGGCGGCCAAAGCTGTAGGTTTTCAGTCAGAGCTTGGTCTCCCTCTGGTAGGGAAGTAACCATAGTAAAAGTAGTAAAAAGCAGGCCTTTGTCCGCCACCCAGCATCCCTCGGTGCTCGGGCATACAGCTTCCACCCTTGTGGGAGCTGAGAAGCTCTGGGACTCCAGAGAAGCAGAGTCAGGAGACCGGCTCTGTCTATCTGGAAAGAGCTTTTCCCTCTCTGGACCTCAGTGTCCACAGTGATAATGAGGGGGTTGGACATGCTGCCATTGGCTCCTTTCAAGTCTAACGACTTCAGTCTCCTCTCCACCTCCCCTTCCATCCTTCTTCTCAGTAGCTGCCCTGATTTATTATCTTCAATTAACCCCTACTCCTTTTTCCATCCCCCGACTCCCAGTCTCCCCTCCCAACCGGCTGGAAAAAATTCGGGAGAAGCCAGAGCCATTCAGAGAATGTGGCTAATACCTACCCTACTGAGGCCCTGTGGCACAGATGCGACTTAAGTCTGGCAAAGAGGGCCCCCTTGGAGAGGAATAGTAATAACATAATAACAGTCAACACTTCCAGCTCTGAGTATGTTCCAGGCAGTGTCCTCTGCATTATAGATGTAATGGATTAGCTCACTGAATCTTCAAGACAACCCATTTTACAGATAGGAAGCACAGAGAGGTTAAGTAACTAGTCCAAGGTCACACAGTCATGGAGCTGATACTTGAGCTGAAGCAATCACTTGGCTCCAAAGTTTTAGGGGGAGCGGGTGGATCGGAGATCTTTCCCCCAACTCCAGAGTACCTGGGCCCTTCCCGTAATAGATCCCCAGAGGCAAAAGCATGAGGGGAGAGGCAGGTTTGGAAGAGGCGGAGTGGTTTGGAGGGAGGCGGGACGGATGTCCGCCCTCACGCGCACTTCTCTCCGCAGACGCTTCCGAGTACAGCTGCCGCGAGCTGCACTTCACACGCTACGTGACGGACGGGCAGTGCCGCAGCGCCAAGCCGGTCACCGAGCTAGTGTGCTCGGGCCAGTGCGGCCCGGCGCGCCTGCTGCCCAACGCCATCGGCCGCGGCAAGTGGTGGCGCCCGAGCGGGCCCGACTTCCGCTGCATCCCCGACCGCTACCGCGCGCAGCGGGTGCAGCTGCTGTGTCCCGGCGGCGCGGCACCGCGCGCGCGCAAGGTGCGCCTGGTGGCCTCGTGCAAATGCAAGCGCCTCACCCGCTTCCACAACCAGTCTGAGCTCAAGGACTTCGGGCCCGAGGCCGCCCGGCCACAGAAGGGCCAGAAGCCGCGGCCCCGCGCCCGGGGCGCCAAAGCCAACCGGGCGGAGCTGGAGAACGCCTATTAGAGCCCGCCCGCCGCGCCGCGCCCCCAGCGGGCGCTCCCGACCCAGGCGCCCCAGGTTTCCGCCCCTTGCGCGCGCGGTTTGATCGTTTGTGTTTCACTTTAAATACCTGCAACCCAGGACCGGGGGCTGAAACCTTCCCGGCTGCAGGCCCTGGGGATCCGGGTGTCAGCAAAGCACCCCCCCCCCCCCGCCCCCCGC
>NW_020174923.1:18120916-18159332 GCF_003031525.2 Neophocaena asiaeorientalis asiaeorientalis
GCCTGCAGAGGGGGTCCCCAGGGGCATGGGAGGGAGCTGAGAGTCACAGACACTGACCCACGCAACCCCGCCCTCCGGGGCGCCTACCTTTGCTGGTCCCACTTCAGAGAAGGCAGAAAAGGAAGCATTTCACTGCCCTGGAGTTTTAAGGGAGCAGTGGAGAAAAGTCCAGGGACTAGTTAAGAAAGTTCGATAAGGTTCCCCTTCCCCCCACCTCTCTGCCTGGCAAGTTGTGCCCAGAACACGTGACTGGGGTCCGTAGATGGGGTTTCTAGTCCTGGCTCTGCCACTAGCGTGCCGGGTGACCTCGGATTATTACACTCTTCTCTTTCTGGACCTTGATTTCCTCTTTGTAAAATGGAAGTGGGGGTGGGATTAACATCTGGAGGAATTAACATCTGGAGGAATCTACTGTCATATAATTCCAAGGACTCGGGTGCCCTTTGAATGGGCAGAGGAGAGAGCGTTTGGATTGAATCACTGACGTGGTCGCTTCCAGAATTCGGAGTTGTAATCCTCTGATCTGACAGCCAAAGATAAAAAACAAGCAGGGAAAAAGAAAAGAGTCTATTTATGGCTGACAAACTCGTGGAAGACGCTGTGGTGTGTCCCAGCCTGGCCTCCCAGATGTTTGGCTACCTCCACCCCTCCATCTCAAAGGATGCAGAAACAGCACTGTCACCTGGGGTAGAGAAGAAGGTCCCAAGGGTGGTGGGAGGCACAGAAATCACCCCCTATTCCCAAAGAGCAACAACCCCCCGCCCCCCACCGCCACCATGGCCATATCACCCTCTGCAGAGAAGCTCAAGGTCCCAGCACCCTGGGCTTCCGGGCCCAAGAGAGCAGCCACCACCCATTCAAAGGCCAATGGGTCCCTTCCAAGGCACTTCCTCCTGCCTACCGCTCACGGACACATTTCTGTCTGGAAAAGAGCTTCTTACTGCTGTTATGTGTGATGGCATAGCTTACATTAAAATAATATTATTGGGGAAGAAATTACAAGTGCTGTATATATGCTGACAGGCTGCAAAGCTTAATGCTGCCATCCAAAAATCTTTTGGAAAATCATTTCCAGACACCACTTACTTTCTGTGCAGTTTTTAATTGCTAAAAAAAAAAATTTTTTTTTAAACAGAAGCACATGCTATGTGAAAGCCTGCCCAGCTGGTCGTTTCTGCAATCTTTTCATGTGGAATTTGTCCACAAGAATGAAAGTAGCAGTTTTAAAAAAAAGTTAAGTTACATATTTATTTTCTCACTTAAGTTATTTATGCAAAAGTTTTTCTTGTAGAGAATGACAGCGTTAATATTGCTTTATGAAATATCAGTCTGTTCTTTCAGAATCCAGAAACATTGTTAATAAAGACAATGAATTGTTACGGAAAGGATGTGGTCTTGTTTTGTCAACCACACGTGGTCATTTCTGTCAACGTTAACATCTTTCTCTTGGTCACTAGAGCTTAAACCTGGGAGGCACCTTTGATCGTGTTATGGTGGCCCTTGTGGCAATTATGTCCTTCCTTTGAAAGGTCGTGTTCATCCCTTCCTTTCCAAACTGAGACCTCATCCCTTCACCTCGGCCATTGTATTAACCTCAGCCTGGTCTCCCTTTAGCAGCCCGCCCTTCACACTGTCTTCCAAAAGCACTGTTCTCATCACTTCCTACCCCTGCTCAAAAATCCCTCAATAGCTCCTCCTTGCCCAGGATCAAGTTCAGGCTTCTCACTCTGCCCCGGAAGTCGGCTTGATTCCCATCCCCCATTCTCCCAAACTCCCTTAATTACTCCCAAGTGGCCGCAGACTGTCCTGATCCTTGCCCGCCCGGCTTACCGCGCTTGCTTACCACCCCCAACAACTCCTGCTCTTTCTCTGGGGTGCATGTTCTTTGTCACTTCTACCGTGAACCTTCCAGAGATAACCCAATCCCCGATGATCCCTCTCTCCTTAGATGTCCAGCCCCTTCATCCGTGCCACTCCTTTGGTTTCTGATTCTGTGTCTTCCATTGGACATTCACTCATGGACCACCTGTTTCACCTGGCGGAGCTGTGCTTAGTACTGGGATAGACACAAAGCCAGGTACATGTTAGGACCAGCTCGCAGGAGCTCAGTCAAGCTTTTTCCCAAATGTGAATTTTATGCCTCCCGGGTGAACATGTAAACCCTTCACAAGCAGGGACAATGTCTTGTACTTCTCTCAAAACTCTTACCTCGCCTAATAGTTCTGGACGCTAGCTGAGAATCAAGAAATATTCTTCCATTGCCATGAGGAGGGATGATCAATTGCAAAACTTTGAATTAAGTCCAGCCCATCTTGGGGTAACCCCATCCCCAAAGTAAGCTGAGGTCCTCCCCCTAACTTTTCCCTTTAACTCCCAATGAGCGCTCGTAAATTCATTACCAATCAAGTCTTTGATAGGTGTCTGTGGGTGTTGTCGCTTCCAGGCCCCAAGGAGACCTTAGTGAGACCCTACAGGGAATCCACGCACCGTCAGGAGTGTCCCAGGGCCCAGAACACGAGAGCAGGTAGGAAATGGATACATCGTCCAGCCCCCAGATGCAGGGTGGCACAGGTGGGTGGGACAAGGGCTCCGGAGCCAGGTTTGTGTTTGAATCTGAGCCATGGGCTGAGTTCCTTTCCCTGACACTCAAGCTGCTCAGAGCCTGGTTGGGTGGGCACGTGGGCAAATAATCAGGTCACATTGTCCTGTACAAAGTGTTACGAGGACCAAGGACGGCAGTGATTTACTCTGTGGTGGGCGGGGATGAGGGATAAAGCTTAGGGAGGGTTTCACGGAGGTGCGTGCTGCTTAGCGGTTCGCCAGGTAGAGAAGGGAGCAGGGACATTCTAGGTAGAGGGCACGGCCCGAGCCAAGGCACTGAGGCTAAAGGTTCGTGGGCAGAGGAGACTCAATTCCTTAACGTGTACTAAGTCCTCGTCGTGTGTAAGGTAGCGTGGGGGAACCGGGGATTCAAACCAATGCCCCAACCCTGAGATGCACCTAGGGTCGGCTTCTGGGACCTGGAGATCCAGGAGGGATGATCCCAGCCTGCACTCCCATTACCACGAGGGGAAAACAACCCAAATCCAAATTGTAGGTCGGGCTGGGAGTTATTTATGGAAAGTTATATTCTACCTACATGGGGTCTCTGAGCCTGGCGCCGATCAGAAACGGAACAGACAACAGGCTCAGCTGGGAGGGGCAGCGTTCTGGGGCAGGAGCATATGTTCTGGGGGTGCAGCCAGACGTGCGGCTTGTATTAATAGTCAGAGTCAGACAGACAGAGGGACAGAAGGAAATAGGTCTCTCTGTCTCTCTGCCTCTGTCTCTGTCTCTGTCTCTCTCTCTCTCTCTCACACACACACACACACACACACTGCAAGGGGCTCCACCTAGATTGCAAGTACAAACCAGACCACCTTTGCCCAAGGAGGTAGAGTGAAAGAAACTCAAAGAAGCCAAAAGGCAAACAAACGTCCCCCTTTTCCTTGAAGCAGGCAGGACTTGGGCAGTTTGGGAGGGTGGAGAGCCTACAAAAGCTACCTGCCTGTGAGCTGAGCTCAGAAACACAGCAGCTGGAGGCTGGTGCCATATCCCACACCCATCGTACCTGATCCCAGACGCAGGCCTGCCCTAATTCCTGATCATTGATTCTAGTTCTGGGTCCTGCAGTCGTTCCTGCCCTCCCCTCCCCCACCCGTTCCTGGAGTGCATCCTCTGTCTTCTCCCTTGTCCAAGGGCAGGCAGAGGCGCAGATCTAGCAGCTTTGACCAAAAGCTGAAGTTCCTTTTGTGGCCAGAGGCCAGAGGGGCAGGAGGCAGGGGGACTGTCGCTCTTAATGAAATCACACACCTGGTTTGTCCAGGACGCCTATTGACGCAGCGTAATTATTAACAACTCCCACTTTTACTCTCAAAAATGTCCTGGTTTGGGCAATAAACTATACGGTTCCCTTGCTGTTAAAAGATGCAACTTTCTTTGGACTGGCTGGAGCCCAGTTACCCATTTCCAAATGCTGGTCCTCTGCCTGGGATGCTCCTTAGTGCAGGGACTCTTGTCGCTGCTCCCCAGGGCACCCCGAGTACCCAGCATGCAGTAGGTGACTTATATGCATTGTGGTCGCATAGTTGTTGTTCAGTTTATCTAGGATTTCTTCCCTCGTGGGATCAGGTGGGTGGAATAGACTGGGATGTACGGATGATGGTGAGGGGGAGGAGGGGAAGATCTGACTTCTGTGCAAAGAAGCTGTTTGCCCGGGTCGTTTTACGTCAGGTTTCTGAGGATAAGACACAGCTTCTACCCTCAAGCAGTTTATAATCTTGCTGAGGGTCAAGTGGAAAATGAGGGCACTAGGTACAACTGTGGAGTATGTGACCATTTGTCACCAGAGTGATAGGAAAGGGTGGGAGCTTGAGGGAACAAGGCAGGAGTGGGGTCCTGAGCTTTGAAGGCTGCCAGGACTCAGAGGGACAGAGAGGAGAGGCAACAGAAAGAAAGGGAGCAAGGGGGGCCCATATCGGGTGCGGTGGGGTGATGCCAGCACGGGACCTGGCATGCAGCGGGCTCTCTCTCTCTATGATTATTACAGAAGGAAGCAGAAGCCAGGAAGGAGAGAAGGGGGGGATGGGGGGAGATACTGTCAATCACGGCAGGAGAGAGGGGCCATCAACTGGCAAGGAGGGAAGGGCTGAGTCCCCGGAAGGGTGGCATTGACTCCCGTGAGCAAGACAAGGAGCTGGGTCGCAGGTGCCGAGGGGCGCCCCAAACGATGCTCCGTTCTCCGCCAGCCTGGCAGGGCTGCCTTGGAGACTAACTCCTGTCTTTCTTACAACCTCCCTCGGCCCTAGTTCCCAATTTCTCTCCAATCACCTGGGCTGTCTGAGCTTGGGTCCTGCCCACCAAGAAGGCCAGAGCTGGCAGTGGGCAGGTGCAGGTAGGAGATGGGTACCCATGAAGGAGAGTGGGAAAGGGAGATGGACAACGAAGAGCCCAGACCACAGACCTCACTTGCTCGACAACTTCCTGAGGTCTCATCCTGCCAGCAGTTTGAAGGCGGAGGCAGGAGAAGAAGTAGGAGCAAGGAGAAGACGGACATGGAAAGAAGAGGAATAATCATTCATTCATTCCACTGAAACTGACCGAGAGCCGGCTGCATGCCCTAGGCTCCAGGCGCGTGGTCGCCATCACGGAGCCTCTCAAAGCTCACGGTCTAGTGCTGGCAGGGGGATGGCTGTTAGATAACAAGGAAATGCATAGTATAATGCCCAGGAGTGAAAAGTTCTGTAAGGAAAAATAAAGCAGGTGAGCAGACAGAGAGCCATGGAGGTGGCCAGGCCAGGCCTCTCTGAGGAGGTGGTATTTGAGATGAAACCTAAATGCAGGGAGGGCGGGAGCCACACAAGGACAGGGGATGTGTGTGCCTGGAGGGGGAACGACAAGTGCAAAGGCCCTGAAGGTAAGGAGGGGGTGGAGAAGCGACACCACTAATTGCCTTGGGTGGCTTTCAGACGTCTCTGTGCCAAGGCTGCTAACCCCTGATCTGGAAGCCAGCGTGGTAATTATAATTATAGTGGGGAGAGGTGCGCACGCGCGCACGTGTGTGTGTGTGCGTGTGTGTGTGCGTGTGTGTGTGTGTGTAAAAGAGAGAGTCTCTCTTTGTATGTTCTTCTGTCTCTGTATGTTAAAGACCAAGTGATCCCCGGAAAAGAATAATTTGCATATTATTAATTATGTAGCTACACATGCCTTTATTCTCTTTCTTTGAATTTTATTTTATTATACAGCAGGTTCTTATTAATTATCTATTTCATACATATTAGTGTATATATGTCAATTCCAATCTCCCAATTCAACCCACCATCACCGCCCCCCCCACCCCGGCCCTTTCCCCTCTTGGACTCCATACGTTTGGTCTCTGCACTTGTGTCTCTATTTCTGCCCTGCAAACCGGTTCATCTGTACCATTTTTCTAGATTCTGCATATAACGTATGCCTTTATTCTTAAAGCACATAATAGGTTTGCTTAAATAAGGTCATGGGCATCGGGCAGGTGTCCTCTTTCTAGGACACACATATGTTATGAAATTCATATATAAGAGCAGAAAAGTCTGCAGTTTTCCTCTAGTGGATGCCCACAAAATCCAGCCTGGGATGGAAGCAAGGATTAGCTCGGCTTGGGAAAATGCAAACATGGATGTGTTGATTGTTTTTTCCTGCCGTGGCTCTAGCCTGGACATATACATATATGTAGAAGTATACATGTTTATTATGAGACCCTGAATCGAGGGATGGAGATCTGAAGGGTAAGCAGGAGTCTAGAAATGAATTTCTCCTGGAAAGATTCATTCTTACTTCTCGGAACTGGATAAGAACATTCCCATCAAGGAGCACATTCATGTGACAGCATCCACGGCAAACCCCCTCCTAGAAGACTGGCTTTCAGTCTGCTCTTTGGTTTTTGCACATGTGGTCACACGTGGGTGCATGCGTGCACATGTGCACACATACCATCTTTACTCTGAACATATAATGTCAAACGTTCCCAGGTGTTCTACAAGCCTCCGGTTTCTGCCCCTTCGTTAGCAGGTGTCCAAGAACAGTACTGGCATCTGGGGGCTGAGAACGATGCTGAGACCCAGAAGTCACATCCGATCACAATCGTGGCCGGTTATGGACAAGACAGAGCCCCTTGTCTTCCAGGGACACCAGACAAGAGGCCAGGATTGCACCACAGCTCTGCCCAGGGGACAAAAGCCACCCAAGAAGGTGGGGTGTTTTCTGTATGTGTTGCCCTCGGGGGCCCCCCAAGATCTGTCTCCTCCATCCAGGAGAAGCTGTGTGGAGACAAAGAGGCCAGCTTGGGGTCCCTTCTCTCAATCTCCCTCCTTCCATCTTCTACACCACTACCAGATGGATCTTTCTCTGTTTTTTAAAAAACAAAGTTCAAATTAAAAAAAAAAAACTTTGCTCCATTACTTCTTTTATATATAAAAACAAATAGAACATTATAGACAAAGTTCTCTGTATTTCTCCCCTTCCCCATGCTTTTCTCTCACTCTCCATAAGCAACAATCCATGTTTCTGTGCTTTTCTACATGTATTATTTGTGACCATATACAAATGTGTGGTTTTAAATTTTACATGCATTTTATCATACCATACATGTTCTGAAACTCACCTCTTTTTTTTTTTTTACTCAAAATTATGTTTTTAAGATCTAGCCGTGTTGGATCATTTTTAACTACTGAACTCTATAACATTTTCTCACTATGTCACTATTTGCTTATCTACATTTTCCTATGGATAAGCAAATAGTGGACATTTATTTTGTTTCCAGAGTTTTCACAAGCAATGCTATAAGGAAGTTGCCTGCATTGTTTTCCTATATAACAGAGTTTGTTCAAGACAGAAAGAAGTGAGTGTTCTAATATAAAAATTTAATCGTGTTGCTTCCTTGCTCAAAATTCCTCCATGGCACCCTATTACCTAAAGGATAAACTCTAAACTCCTCAGCCTCTGGTTTCTGCCTACCTCTCCAGCCATTCATTAGACCACTGGCCTCCTTAACACTTTATTCCCTGCAATATTATATTTCTTTTAATTTCCAAAAAGTCCAGATAGTTTTAAACCTCTGTGCTTTCACACATGCTGTTCAGTCTGCCTAGGACACCCTCCTTCCACTTCTCTGATCTGGAAAGTTTTCTTCATCTTCAAGTCTCAAATGCTGCCTCCTCTGTGGGAGCAGACCACTGTGCCATCATGTACATACTGCATCACAGGGCATTACACGGGCTGAACTTGGCTACCTCCCCTACCAATTGTGAGCCTAGGGAGGGCAGAGTCCCAGCCTTTGCACATTTGTAACCCCAGGGCCTTTGCACAGGCTTGGTCAGAGTCAGTGCTTAATAACTGTTTATTGAATTAATGGGTGTTTGGGCAGTAGGGCGTGATTTGAGCAGCAATGAAAACTCCAGCTTCCTTCTAGCTCAGCAGCAGGCAAGAGCTCTGGGACTACCTTTCCAAATGCATTTCTTTCATTCAAGTCCTTCTATAGCTTTGCAATGTTGCTGGGGGCAGTGGGGCCCCTCCCAAGAAAACCAAGTCCGTGGTTGTTTACCCAGGACATTATCACGCGTGCAAATTACAGATACCTCTATCACTTGGCCAACAATTTGGTGTTGTGGTGTGAGGTTATTTCTATGTCTGAAGAAAACAGCTCAGCTCTGACTAAAGAAATAAATGATATCATTTTTCGTTCAGGCAACCAGATTCCTTGGTACAAAAGGCTCCCTGGGGAGAAGCGCCGGGACAGCGTGGCTCCTCTGAGGCTATTTACATCTGTCAGCTTCTCTAATCTCTGGCCTGCCTTCCTTCGCCTGCTTCCTTCCCTTCACACAGAGGACGGTGTTGAGCCCCGTCCTTGCAAGGAGGGTACTGGAGCCACCGTTCTCACGTATGCTCTGGGGGTGGGTGCGGGTGAGGTTTTAGCCTAGTGGCATTTGGGTTCCCCCCCCCCTTCTCTTTTTTCTTAGAAACCAGCCTCAATTTAAGATAATGACTCTCTTTGCTGGCTGGTGATCGCTATTTGTAGGGACTTATTTTTCCCTGGTCAATTTGGCTAAGAGAAGTTGGATCTAAAAGGGAGCATTTTCTAAAAATGTTGCTGGACAGTTTGTAGGGCACCAAGGGCGTCTTCCGGATCACCTTTACCATGAAAGCCTGGGTGCCCTTGTCTTAAAAGGAGAGTTGAAGATGGAAACAGACTCCCAAGCCTTTTATGACCAGCCGGGTCAGGATGGCTCTTTAAAATGTCACTGAAACCTGGGGTAACAAAGGTCCTGAGAAGTCATTTGGTCTGGACTTAGCGGAAGTATTCCAATTACTGCACAGCCAGTCCCCACCTCCTCTCCAGCCCTGTCTGCTGTCGGTGTCCCTCACCCCTAACCGATCCTGGCTCCCCCCTCCACCCACGCTGCTCTCTGAGTTCCTCGAAAGCACCGGTTTGTAACTTATGGCAATGCTGTTCCCTCCGCCTGGAATGCTCTTCCCGAATTCTCTGCCCTCCAATCTCAGCTCAGATGTCACCTCCTCCAAGGCCGTCCCTGACCTCCCCATCTGAAACAGGGCTCTATCATTCTCTTTCCCAACGCTTGTCACAATTTGTCATTTTGCATTAGTGTCACGTCGTGTCTGCTTCTGCTGCCCAGTCATAAGTTCTATTAGGCAGGGGCTGAGCTGGCCTCCTCTCCACCCTGTGCCCTGTGCTGAGACCCAGGAGCCTGGCACACAGCAGGGCTCAGGAAATGTTTGTAAATGAATGAACTGGGAAGGAGCAAGGGGGCCACCAGCCCACGCCCTCTACTTCTGATGTTAATAGGACCATCGCAGGTGTCATTTAAATACTGGATCACAAACACAGCGGAGCTGTGGTCAGCTCACACAGCCCTCCTCCTGGAGACGGGATAAGAGACTCCAGACCTGGAAAAATGTTTTGAGTTTTTCTATTTCTCATCCTTTGTTTCTTTAGCACAAGAAGCTTTCCTTTCCTTAATCACTGTTTTGCCCTGTCACCCCCCACCCTGCCCCTCCCCAGTACTCACACCTTCATCAGAGACTTCATTTTGCTAACAATACCGTTTGTAGAATCCACTTCATGTTCTCCTGGTCCTGTCGCGCTGTCTGGGGAGACCCAGGAGCACCTCTGAAGTCACAGTGGGGCTCATCCACTCCACAGCTTCTGCTTGGCTGGCCGGCTGGGTGCCTCCAGCCCCTCGGGGGCCGCAGCCAGACACCTGGGATTCCCGATGACTCCCCTGTCCCCTCATTCCCTACCTCCAACCCACTGACCACCATGTATGTGATTTCTACCTCCTTCTATCTGCCCAATGTCCCTTGAATCCATTCATTTCTCTCCAGTGCCACCCGCCGGTTCAGCCACCCTCTCCCCTGTCCCTGCCTCCGAGGTTCTCCAGGCCTCTGGACTTACCTCCTCCAAGCCAGTCTTCCCAAAGGAGTGGAACCGGATCCTGCCCCTCCTCTGCTTAGCACTGCGGCCTCAGGATGGTGAGCCCTCACCTTGACCGGGCCCTGGGCCAGACCTGATCAGACCTCCCAGTTCCAGCTCCTTCTCTTCCCAGTGCCTGGCAGACTCCCAGGTGCCTCGCTGGGCATCTCTCACTTCCCCCAAGACCCACGCTCTCTCACACCTCCAGCCTTTATGCAGCTGGTCCCTCACTTAAAAGCCTTTCCTGCATCACCTGCTACTCTTGTCTCAGCTCACGTCACTTCTCCCACTGAGCTTCCCGGCCTGGGCTAGGACCCTCCCCTGTATTCTCATGGCAGGTCATACCTTCCCTTCTTTTGCTCTTGGCATGGTGCCGTTTCGTCACCAATTTACAGTCTATTTTCTCTGTTAGACTGGAAGCTTCATGCGGACAGGGGCTGGCTGCCCTGCTCAGGACTGCAGAGAAGACCCTGGTTTGAAAATTCTGTAACGTGGATGTGCAAGGGCAGCCATATTTGAAGGATATAAATTGACCCAACTTTGCCTCAGCAAAGGAGCCCAGCCAGGAGGATCTGATCTCCCAGGATCGGAGTTTGGAGACCCGTGGGAAAGGAGGAGCCCCAGGCATGCTGTGGTCTGATCTTGTCTTCAAGCAGGCATAACTGCGTTCCAGCAGTTATGAGACTTCTAGACGGAAGTCTGGACACACCTCCCCCTCCTCCTGGCAGGTGGCCTGAAAGAGGGCACAGCTCTCCTAACATTTGAGTGTAAGAGTGCCTGTTCCTCTCCAGCCCTGGAGCTTAAGAGGTCTACCAGATGCACCGTGTGTGTGGCGGGGGTGGAGGTGGGCTGGGGGGAGGCTTATGGAGTTTTTTTTCTCTTAAAAAGGGACTCATGATAAAAAAACTGTATTGATCAGGATCCAGGCAGGAAAGCAGCGTGTATGGGAATAAGAGATTTATTATAGGCCTTAGACTTTACCGCACAGCGGGAGGAGCTGGGGAAGTGACGTCCTGAAAGGGGATTTGGACCATCAGAGAAAGTATCACTCACCAGTCTTGCCACGGGTGACAAGTTCCAGCTTGCAAGGAAATTTGAGAAACCAAGCATGGCCAGCTGCCCAAGGGGGGCCGTGAAGGGAGCTTGTGGAAACATCTGTAGGAGCCGTTGCTCCGCAAGGCCAGCAGGCGGGACAGGGAGCAGAGGATGCGAGGACAAGCTGGGGCAGGCAGGACACCGCTGCCCCTGGCCCTCATGGTATCTGACAGTCACGGTGCTGAGAGTCAGCGCGGCTTCACTTTACTTCTCTGAATCTCGCGGAAGTTCCTCTTTTGACCAACTCTACCCCAGTCCCATGTGAAGAAAGGGATCCTGGGAAGTGTCATTCCCAGACTAACCAAGTTGGCATAATACAAAACCAGCACGAGGAGCTGCCCCTCATCTCCCCAACCTCCCTCTCCTCCACCTCCTCCCTGGGCCCTGGCCCCTATTTACACTTCCCCATTGTGCCCCGCCCATGCTCTGCCCTTTATCTGCAATGCCCTTGCTCCCTTCTTTAGCCGGTCAACTCTACTTCGACTTCAGGATCTGAAGTTCCCTGAGAAGTCTTTCCTCTCTGAGAGCCCTGCTCCCCTTGGGGCTCCCAGAGGACTTGGTACAAACCTACTTTGCAGCTGCCGTCGCCTGCCATGTCTTCCTCATCCCCAGGTCACGGAGTATCTAAGGAACAAGGAGCCTGCAGTGCCAGCCAGTGCCCAGCATGGGGTGGGGGTCTCCTGGGGGGAGCCAGCCTCCCCAGCACGGAAGCCACTCAACCACTGGTTTGGTTTGCTGTGCTTCAGAGTGACCCGGGGAGCTTGTTCAAAATTCAGGTTCCCCGTATTCACCTCCTTGAGTTCTGGCTGGGTAGCTCTGGAGCTGGGCCCAGGACTCTGCATTTTGTAGCAAACACGTTGAGTGATTCTGATGCAGGCAGACCCACCATGGGAGGCTGCCTCTGACTGGGCTGAGCTTTTTATTTTTTAAACAGTTTAAGTCTGATTCTTTTATAGAGGAAAGTTCTGCCTCTTTTAACAGAAAAACAAATGACTTTTACATAGTTTATTAACAATACTTACTGTCAAAATATTTCTAAGTCCCTATAGGTCATATTCTGCTTTCATTGAAATCCCTGAAGTCCAGACTATGGGATTTAAAAGTTCCCACAGGGCTTCCCTGGTGGCGCAGTGGTTAAGAATCCTCCTGTCAATGCAGGGGACACGGGCTCGAGCCCTGGTCTGGGAAGATCCCACATGCCGCGGAGCAACTAAGCCCGCGCGCCACAACTACTGAGCCAGCACTATAGAGCCCGACAGCCGCAACTACTGAAGCCCACATGCCACCACTACTGAAGCCCACGCGCCTAGAGCCTGTGCTCCGCAACGAGAGAAGCCACTGCAATGAGAAGCCCACGCACTGCAACGAAGAGTAGCCCCCGCTCGTCACAACTAGAGAAAGCCCGCGCACAGCAACGAAGACCCAACGCGGCCAAAAATAAATTAATTAAATAAATAAATAAAATAAAACTTCCCACATTTCCTAAAGAGTTGCGGGGGGTGGGGTGCCAAGGAAAAGGCAATGGGGACAAGTGTAGAGTATAGGTGTGGAGCCCTGCCAGGGGCCCACCCTGGGCACAGAGGCCCAGCAATGCCTTGGCCCCAAGAAAGTCTCCTTGCCTTCTTGGGAACCCATGCTGAGACATCCGGAGAAGGCAATCTTTAAGGAGTGGCCGTTGTCCTCTGACCCACCCATTATCCACTATGTCCTATCCTGTTCAAGCCCCAAATCCTGGCCCTCTCAATCCAGTCCCTTACTCCCTGGCCTCTTCCTGAATTCGTCTCCCAGTTGGTATGTCACACTCACCCCTCAGAACTGACAACTCAGAGAATGCCATCTCAAAGACTGGAAAAACCTGATTTCCCATCGATTTTTGAGGCTGCTAGTATATTATAAAATACAGCTATGCCAAAAGGAGGTTATAAAGATTGCCAGCTATTAACTGATTCATACTCTTATCAGACAATAATATGGTGAAACATTGTCATGAAACTCACCAGAAAAGTACAATTTCATAACGCATCACAGGTGGTACTGACTGTCCAGGGGTGGGAGACAAGATCAAGGCCAAGTGACAAATGTCCTCTTTTGGTCTTGTCACAGTTGCTCTCTGGGACTAAACATGCAACTTCATTTGAAAATAACAGTCGAAGTCTAAGTTTGAGATCCACTGAGAATATTAGACCCGCAACAGTGGCTCTCCAGACAGCCTCCATGCTCACACCCAGTTAAAAAAAAAAACCCAAGGTAATTTAAAATGCTTCTCTAGACCTGGCCTTTGCCCTACCTCCTCAGCCTGAGTATGGCACCCATCCTCAGATCTGATGTCTTTTTGCTTGGAGTACCTCCTCCACCAGGCCCAGCCCCTGGGTCATGCCTTTGGCTGTGCAAGCAGGCATTTGAAAAAACTAATGATTTATAATCTTTTTATTATTGTAGATATTATGGATGGGGTTCTCTGGCCTTGTCAGCCTCTTTCCCCTCTCTGTCCTCATCCCTACTGGAGAGGGAGTCTTTTAAAACGATAAATCATTAGAGTGACACCTTGAGAATCCACCGTAACCAGAGAGGCTGATTATGTTGAGGGTCCTCCACTCAGAGGACGGAGGGGATGCAAGGCAGGTGGTTGTGTCCACCTTGGACATTGAACATCTTTGCCCAGATGGATTTTTCTCTATTTAGGATTATTTATTTTTCCAGAAAAGGGACATTTCTGTGGCTCCTGACATCTATTGCCTGATTGCTTTCCAGTTGATAGGTACCAGTTTACAATCTCATGACCCAAACAGGCAGAGAAAAGGTCCCCTTTCTGGCACAAATTACTATGCAAGTGGAACGGAAAATCCCGCAGGAGGTGGGGCAGTGGTGCTGTTGCTGGAGAGAGAACATCCAGACCCGTAACCCCTGGGGCCGTTTCAAATACATTTGCACAGGATTTAAGGGTCATTAGTAGATGTTGCTAAACTAAATCGATAAATGGATATGACACACTCTCTGCAGGTCTTGGAGCAGGGGCAGATGGGGTGTAATTCTCAGAAATCCCACAAGGCCTTGACACTGCAGTGTGATCCTCGTGGCAGGGATTAATTCAGGGCCCTGGCATCAGAAGTCTTCTGTGAGAGTCCACTGATGACTCCCTCCAGATTCAAATTCCTGGGGGACAAGTCTGATTGCTCTAGCTGGGGCAGCAGTGCCCCTGAAGTCACATCAGGATTGCATGGAATGGGAGCGAGGTAACTGCTCAAATTAAAAGAGGATGAAAGCAAAAGCAATAGCTTGCCACTAGCCAAGCTACTAAAACATTGGAGGTCGCCATGTGCTAGGATGGGTTCGCGAAGTATGGTCACAGGCCAGATCTGAGCCTTTGCCTGTTTTTTGTTTTGCTTTTTTTTTTTTTTAACAGCCTGCGAGCTAAGAATGGTTTTTCCAGATGAACATTTGGAATCGATTTGATGAATTCCAATTCAGTGAGATGTTATCCAAAAAAATCCATTCTTCTCATCAGTAAACCTGTATTACAAAAAAATTTCCCTGAATATTATGATTATATTTAAAATTTTGTCAGTAAAAATTGGTGGAAATGTTTACTCTCTTGTCACAAAAGTGCATACGTAGCATTCTTGATTTTGCTTCTTGGCCCACAAAGCCCAAAATATTTACTCTGACTCAATCAATGATCACTCTGACTCTTTACAGGAAAAATTTGCTGCTCCTTGCTCTAGGGCAGTTCTTCTCAAATTCTGGTGATCATAGAATCACCTGGAGGGTTGGTGAAATAGGTTGCTGGACCCCAGCCCCAGAGATTCTGATTCAGTGGGTCAGGATTGGGGCCAAGGTTTTCTAACAAACTCCCAGGTAAGGCTGACGTTGCCAGTCCAGAAATGACACTCTAAGCAATGAGGCTCCAACAGGCACACCTTGGGAAGAAGGCAAGAATGCAATCCTGAAAGTGAAGTTCTAGAAAGTACCACCACAGTTCTAGACCTTCACTTCAGATGTGTTCTTGTGACTCATTTTGAACTAAGGATAGCATTTTCTTTTGTGCATCTGAAAGATGTACTTAAAAGTATTTTTTGAAAGCATCTATAAACCCATACAAGTATGGCCACTTGATTTTTTAAATGTTTTAATTGTAGTAAGATACCTATAACATAAACTTTACCATCTTAACCATTTTTAAATGTACAGCTCTATGGCATTAAGTACATTCACATTGTTTTGCAACCATAATCACCATCCATCTCCAGAACACTTTTCATCTTGCAAAACTGAAACTCTACACCCATTAAACAATAACTTCCCATTTCCCGCCTCCCTTGAGCCCCTAGTATCCATCTTTCTACTTTCTGTCTCTATGAATTTGACTACTCTAGGTACCTCATATAAATGGAATCGTACAGTATCTGTTCTTCTGTGACTAGTTTATCTCACTTAACGTAATATCCTCAAGGTTCATTCATGTTGTAGCATGTGTGAGAACTTCCTTCCTTCTTAAGGCTGAATAATGTTCCATTGTATTCTGCATTTTGTCTATCCATTCATCTGTTGTTCATTTTGTTCATCCTTTTTTTTTTTTGCCCATTCTGTCTTGTCTTTTTACTCTGATTGTGTCCTTTGATTCACTTAAGTTTTTAATTTTGATGTAGTCCAGGTTATCTATTTTTCTTTGTTGTCTGTACTTTTGGCATCATATCCAAAAAAATATATATATCATTGCCAAATCCAATGTAATGAAGCTTTCTCCCTGTGTTTTCTTCTAAGAGTTTTATAGTTGTAATTCTTACGTTTAAGTCTTTGATCTGAGTTAATTTTTGTATATTGTGTAATGTAAGGGTCCAACTTCATTCTTTTGCATATGGATATCCAACTTTCCCAATACCATTTGTTGAAAAGATTCTTCGCCACTGAATGGTCCTGACTCCCTTGTTAAAACTCATTTGACCATCTATACATAAGAATTTATTTCTGGGCTCTCTATGCTATTCCATCGGTCTAGATGTCTAGGCTATATGTCTTTATGCCACTGTTGGATTACTGTAGCTTTGTAGTAACTTTTGAAATCCGGAAGTGTGAGACCTCCAACTTTGTTCTTCTTTTTCAAAATTATTTTGGCTAATCAGGGTCCACTGAGATTCCATATGAATTTTAGGATGGATATTTCCATTTCCGAAAAAAAGAGCCATAGGAATTTTGATAGAGATTGCATTCAATCTGTAGATTGCTTTCAGTAGTATTGACATCTTAGTAATACTAAGCTTTTCCATCTATGAACATGAGTTTTTTTTTAATTTATTGGTGTCTTCCTTAATTTCTTTCAGCAACATTTTGTAGTTTTCAGTGTACAAGTCTTTCACCTCCTTGGTTAAGTTTATTCCTAAGTATTTTATTCTTTTCAATGCTATTGCATTAACTGATTGAGAAGGGTGTCAAGACCATTTCATGGGGGGAAAATAGTCTTTTCAACAAACCGTGCTGGGACAACTAGATAGCCACATGCAAAAGAATAAATTTGGACCTGCACCCCATACCATATACAAAAATTAACCTAAAAAATGGATCAAAGACCTAAATGTGAGAGCTCAAAGTATAAAATTCTTAGAAGAAAACATGGGTGTATATCTCCGTGACCTTGGATTAAATAATAGTTTCTTAGATATGACACCAAAAGCACAAGCAACAAAATTTAAAAATAGATAAATTGTACTTCACCAAAATTAAAAACTTCTGTGCATCAAAGAATACAATCAAGAAAGTGAAGAGACAAACCACAAAACGTATTTGCAAGTCATATATTTGATAAGGGTTAGTGTCAAGAATATATAAGAAACTCTTAAAAGTCAACAATAAAAAGACAAATAACCCAATTTAAAAATGAGCAAAGGGTTTGAACAGACATTTTTTCCGAAGATACACAAATGGTCGATAAGCACATGAAACGATGATCAACATCATTACACATTAAGGGAATATAAATCAAAACCACAATGCTACGCCATTTCACACATAGTAGGATGACTATAATCCAAAGAAGTGGACAATAATAAATGTTGTCAAGGATGTGGAGAAATTAAAACTCTCGTACATTGCTGGTTGGAACGTAAAAGGGTGTGTGCAGCCGCTGTGGAAAGCAGCTTGGCAGCTCCTCAAAAAGTTAAACATAGCGCTACCATAGGACCCATCAACTTCACTCCTGAGTATACACCCGAGAGAATTAAAAACATATGTTCATACAAACACTTGTGTACAGATATTCATGACCTCATTATACTTAACAGCCAAAAAGTAGAAACAACCCAGTGTCTATTAATCGATAAATGGATGTACAAATACGGTATATCCCTACAATGGAAAATTACTCGGCCAAGAAATGAAGTACTGACGCATCCCACAATGTGGATGAAGCTTGAAAACATTATACTATGTGAAAGAAGCCAGACTCCAAAGGCCACGTATTGTATGATTCCGTTTATGTGAAAGGTCCCGAATAGGCAAATCCATAGAGACAAAAGGTAGGTTAGTTATTGACGCTAATTAGTTGGGACAGGAGGATGGGGAGTGACTGTTGATGAGTATGGGGTGTCATTTTGGCGTGACGAAAATATTCTGGAATTAGATCATGGTGATGGTTGCACAAACTTGTGAGTATCCTAAAAAACACTGAATTGGGGCTTCCGTGGTGGCGCAGTGGTTGAGAGTCCGCCTGCCGAGGCAGGGGACGCAGGTTCGTGCCCCGGTCCGGGAAGATCCCACATGCCGCGGAGCGGCTGGGCCCGTGAGCCATAGCCGCTGAGCCTGCGCGTCCGGAGCCTGTGCTCCGCAACGGGAGAGGCCACAACAGTGAGAGGCCCGTACCGCAAAAAACAAAACAAAACAAAACAAACCACTGAATTATACATTTAAAATTTTTATGGTATATGAATTACATCTCAGTAAAATAAATAAATGAAATACATAACACATGACATCTGACATAATCTAGAACTAGTTCTCAGAAAATGTTATTGACGATGTAGAATCTACATTATACATTGGATATGATAATGGATTGTCCGATATGATAATCCAACCAATTGGATATGACAGCGGTGTAGTTAGTGACTAGACAAGCAGTAAGGTGAGCCTTGTGTTTCTGTGGAAGTGTTTGTAAAGCTTCCTAAGCGTCTATAATTTACCTTTTAGTTAATTTCTGCCCTTGTATCAATATTCTATTAAACTTCAATTATGTAAAAGGAAAAAAAAGAATGTCTACAAATTTTGACAAGCTCCAGGTGTTGCCTCTGCTACTTGCTGGGACCAAGGGTGAAACCATATAATAGATAATCCCAGTTAATTTCAAGCCTGTGTGGTTGCAGAGTAAAAAGACTGGGAGAAAACACACCAAAATGTTATGAAATTAAGGGTACTTTGTGTTCTTTTCTCTAATGCCCATTATTTAATAAAAATATTAAATAAAAAAAAGAAGAAAGACTGCTGCTTCTCTGAGTGGAGTGCAATTAAACCTTTTCATTAGTATCTCTCTCAACTTTTTTTCTCATCAAAGTCAATGAGAAAACAGAGTTTATGAAAAAAAAAAAAACCGTTGCTAACAATTAAGACCTAAACCTATCAGGACACCGTCAAGGACACCACGTTGGAGCTCTCGGGATCAGTGACAGACCTGGACTGGCTGTTTTGACTGGCTGATTTATCAAGAAGTGAATAATGCCAGAAACAATCAAATACCGCATGGAAAAGAATTTATAGCACTTTTTGTGTTTGTGGTTGGAATGACCGCGGATGTGGTGAAGTCAGAATGTGTATCGGCAGCCACAAAATAGATTTAGGTCTTTGTCTTGCAAAATCCATCTGAACTTCGTGGCTCCAGTCACTCGGCCCAGGGATTAAGTCATCATCCCGGGTAGGGTTTTGGTGAAGGCTCAATCAGATCCAGAGAGAGAGAGAGCGAGCAGCACAGCGCTGAGCCTGCAGGGGATGTTCAAGAAATGTCAAAATACGCTTTCTCAGTGTTTAACTATTGCTGGAAGGAAGCAAGCTGGAGAGAACAGGAAGTGTTTTTTTTTTTTTTAACTTTTCTTATTTATTTAGGCTGCGTTGGGTCTTCGTTGTTGTGTGCGGGCTTTCTCTAATTGCAATGAGCGGGGGCTACTCTTCCTTGCGGTGCGCGGGCTTCTCATTGCAGTAGCTTCTCCTGTTGCAAAGCGCGGGCTCTAGGCATGCGAGCTTCCGTAGTCGTGGTATATGGGCTTCAGTAGTTGTGGCTCGTGGGTTCTAGAGCGCAGGCTCAGTAGTTGTGGTGCACAGGCTTAGTTGCTCCGTGACATGTGGGATCTTCCCGGACCAGGGCTCAAACCCGTGTCCCCCGCATTGGCAGGCAGATTCTTAACCACTGCGCCACCAGGGAAGTCCGAGCACAGGAGTTTAAGAAATCGGGCTCCAGGTCCCCCAGTGTCTGCAGAGGGTGAGCCAGGAAGAACAAATTGACTTCTTTTCCTGGGAGTGAATATTTTCTGCAGCTCCTTAGCTGCTTCCTTTCGGATGGCTCCAATCCTACCAATACATAAGGGATGCTTTACGGCTACACTTTATCATCTCTGGTGCCTAGCACTACAGGTCAAGGGTGAAACCGCATGACCCCAGGGCCCTTGGACTCAGGAAGAACTCTGGCCAGCCTCCATCTCTGCTGGATTATTCTTCCAGAATCCCAGTTAGTAATCGTGTCATTCACCTTCTCATAAACCTTCTATGACTTCCAGCCACCAACCAAATAAAGTCTAAGTCTTGAATCAGGCAGTCATGAATCGTGCTCTAACGTTGCAATGAATTCGACACTACCTGGAGTTAGTGCAGACTCCACAAGTTAAGGGCACCATCCCCCGCAGGACTGCCCTCGCTTCAAAACCGAAATGAGGGAATTCCCTGGTGGTCCAGTGGTTTGGACTCTGCCTGTTCACTGCCAAGGGCCTGGGTTTGATCCCTGCGTGGGGAACTAGGATCCCATGAGTCTTGAGGTGTGGCCAAAAAAAAAAAAAAAAAAAAAAAGAAATGAAACAAAACATGTGATGTGCCTAGGAGAGCGTCTGGCAAAGAGCAAGTACTCACTGCATGTTAGTAATTGATTGCTATTAACTGTCATGATGAAGTCTTCTTAGAAACTTTGTACGCATTTTAGAGAATGTGCCAGGTAAATCGTGTCAGTTTTGTTTTTTTTTTAATCATGTCAGTTTTTAAATGAGATTTGAACTCCAGGCTTCCAACAGATATTTGGAAGACTAGGAGAAGCAAGTATTAATAAAAAATACAAATGACTTATCATAAATCTTTCCCAACAAATATTCTATATGAAGACACAGCACAGAGATTGATTTATTTCTACTCTCCCTTGAAAGGCATTGTAACATGAACTCCTGAGAGCTGTTTGGAAGCCCCACTCTTTTTCAGTCCTGGAGGAGACTGTCTCTCCCTGTTTCTACTCTGGGGCATCTTCTCCCTGTTTTCTCATCTATTTTCACCCACTGTTCAAAGCAAAGTGCAACATCTCTCTTAACAGCTCCTTTTCTTTCTGTTATTAGTTTCCTACAGCTGCTATAACAAAGTTAGTGGTGTAAAGCAACACAAACCTTAGAGTTCTGGAGGTCAGAGGTCCAAAATGGGTCTCCCTGGGCTAATATATTAAGACGCCAGCAGGGCTGTGTTCCTATCTGCAGAGAATACATTTTCTTGCCTCTTGCAGCTCCTACAGGCAGCCTGCACTCCTTGACTTGTAGCCCCTTCCCGCTTCAAAGTCGGGAACGACTGTCTGAGATGCCTTTGACTCTTACCCTTTCTGCTTCCCTCTTCCACATTTAAGGGCCCTTGTGATCACATTGGACCCACCTGGATAACCCAGGATACCCTCCCTGTTTCAAGATCCTTCCTCACATCTGCAAAGTCCCTTTGGCTATGTAAGGTAGCATATTCACAGGTTCCAGGGATCAGGCTGTGGACCTTTGAGGGAGGGGCATTATTCTGCCGATCACATCTCTTGACCTTGAGATGCTCCTAATTTCTCTCCAGCCTCACAGTCCTCCTCTTCCTCTACCCGGACTCCGTTAGTCCTCACCCTCTCACCCTCCTGCAGGGTCCGAATGGCCTTTCCTGAAGTAGAGGCACTGACTCCTGAGTCTGTTTTGGAGCATAGGAAAGAACAGGGATTCTGGGGCCAGATTGCTGGTGTTTCTCCCACAGGGTAACTGTGGGCCTTTGTATATACCACTCAACCTCTCTGTGCCTGTTTCCTCATATGTAAACTGAGGACATGAAGAGCACCTCCCTCATGGGGCTGTGGTTCATTAGCACATAGAACAGTGTCCAGCGCTCAGTGCTGCTCTGAGCTAGCTGCTACTGCTCTTAATATACTCAGAGGCCTGTCCTCCTTGGGAGCGGGTCCTCTACCTCACAGTCTGCCTTCTTAAAGGATGCTAACTTGTTTTTTACTTTGAATAGTTCAAAGACACCCAGCAACCTGGAACAGCTTTCTAGCAACTTTATCAACCAGTGTTTCTCCAAATGTCTTCTTGCATCAGAATCCCCTGGGGTGCTTTGAAAAACACACTTCCGCTGGTGGTCCAGTGGTTATGACTCAGCGCTTTCACTGCCGTGGCCTGGGTTCAATCCCCTCAGTCGGGGAACTAAGATCCCACAAGCCACGTGGCACAGCCATGAAAGAAAGAAAGATAGAGAGAGAAAGAAAGGAAGGAAGGAAGGAAGAAAGAAAGAAGGAAAGAAAAACACACTTGATTCTTCGACATTCTTGATTCGTCTGAAGTTGGAGAACCCTAGTGTGGAACTCCAGAACAGGAGTTTACAACTTGTAATCAGAACAAGCAGGGAGAGCCCCAGCATGCTGCCCCATTCCACCCTCCACTGCTAAGGACAGCACTGGCTACAGGGCCAGGAGCAAAAGTCCTCTGGGGAGGATGTTTAGCAAGTCTGGGACCTTCTCGGGGACCCGCCATTGAGTGTGAGGGATGGCCTTGTCCCAAGAACAGCACTTGAGGGCAGGAAATAGGTAGAGGGAGGTAGACACTGACCATTGGCTGATGACATTTATCCTTCTGGAGGCTGGGCCCCTCTGAGAACTTGATATGGGTCACAGGTCTTTTCTCACACGTGGGGGCCCAGCTGGGTCCTATGACCATCTCCAGAAAGGGAGGAAGCTAGAGCTTCCAGCCAAAGCAGAGGATGGTAAAGCCAGGAAGAAGCCCAGGTCATGTCAAAGGTTCAGGCCATGAGAAGTAGGACTTGGTGTGAGCCCTCATCTGATGTCAGGGAAGCTTCCAGAACCTTCTAGAACCTGCAGAGACCCCCCCCCCCCCCAGACCATGCTATTTAATGAATGGGAAGATTCTCCTTCTCACCTTTGAGACATTCCAGGCCTTTCTAGAGCCCACCCAGAACTTAAATAAGCATCCTACCAGGATAGCGAGACTCCAGAACTAAAATAAACTTAAATAATATCCCAGAAAATTGTGTATTTAGGAATTGGAATGTATGAGGCAGGGTTTTCTCTCCCTCTATTACAGCTTTCATGGAAGGGAAACAAATAATAACGCTCCCCCCAGGCTAAAGTTAGAGTCGACATATAGTTTACACCAGAAAATATACAGTTAGTTGTCGATTTGGAATGCATGTACTTCCAGTGTGAAATCCTCTCCGTGACCACAGGCTCCTTAAAGCCAAAGCCAAAAGCAGGGGAGGCTTCTGTGTGGTCCGAATGGTCAGGAAGGGAGGGGAGTTGAATTTATTGAATGTTTACCGTCTACCCGGCTCGGCTCCTGGCTCCCTCTGTCTTACAATGCCCAACACTGTGAAATCGGTTTAATTCACCTCATTTTACAGGTGGGGAACTGAGGTTTGGAATAGACAAGTGACTTGCCCAATATCATGGATGGAGGGGGACCATTAGCCTGAAAACCGATTTGTCTAATGGTTTATCCGCCTAATCACCTATTTGCACCTTTTAGTGTCCTAGTTTTTCCTGTTCTTTTGAGTATTCTAAGAGCTTTATAAAAAGCTCATCTAGGGGTATATTTTTTTAAATAGTCTGCTGAAGGACTTCCCTGGCGATCTAGTGGTTATGACTCCGAGCTTCCACTGCAGGGGACATGGGTTCAATCCCTGGTCAGGGAACTAAGATCCCTGCATGCCTCGCAGCACAGCGTGGCCAAAAAAAAAAAAAAAAAAAAAAACTCTGCCAATTATTTTTCAAAGCTGCTGTGTCCCGCTGCTAGTGAGTAGCAAAGCTGGGATTCACACCCAGCCAGTATGAGTCCCCTGCCCTTGACTTTGAGCTCCCCCTTCAGTGAGAGGAGGAAGACAGGATTTCCCCTGAAATCTGACAAAGCTGGAGTTTGGGGGCAGAAGCAGAGGCTGGATGTCCACACCGGACCTCCCATCTGCTTCCTCCAGGGGAGGCAAGCCTTGAGCCTGTGCTGAGGACCCCTTCTCTGGCTTCCGTTTTCTCTCCTGTCTGCTGAGGGCACGGGAGAGGATGCTCTAAGGCAGTGGTCCCCAAACACTGGAGTATGGGTGCTGTGCATCAGGGGAAACTTAAATCTAGATTCCTGGGCTTCACTTTAGAGCAACCGACCCCAAATCTCTCAGGGTGGGAGCCAAGCCTTTGACCTGTTCTCCAGATGCTTCTTCTACACCCCAAGGAATGGACCCCACTCCTCTGTGGTATCTCCAGGGGACTCTGGGTGTCCCAGCTCACCTCTTCTCCCTTGGCTTTTGGGTCTTGGGATCCAAGCTCGGGTCAGGGGTCCCAGGTGTCGCCTCTAAGTTGGTTACACCTCAGCAGGCTACCCCTGCCCCCATTTAGCCACCGGTGAGTGTGGCTGCCCAGGGACTTGGAGGTGACTTAGGAGCCCTGTCAGCCCCTCCCTGTAGAAGACCGGATGGGGGTGGCCCTGTTGGATTAACAGGCACCCCTGCCTTCCCAGGGTTAATGCTGGTCCTTCAGAGGTCGCCAGTCTGAGGACACTGGCCCAGCTCTCTCCCTCTTAGCCTTGCTTTGGTCATTTGTGCCTTGCTTTCCTGGTTGCCCTTGAGGGCCCTGCCCAGGCTTCTCTTCAGTCTGATGTCTCCTTTGCTGAGTAGCCTTGGGAAGGTCAGTTAACCTCTCTGAGCCTTAGCCTCACCTTGCAAAAAAGAAATGATAATAGCCACCCCAGAAAGATGTTATGAGGAGGAAACAAGCCCCCACCCACTCTCAGGACACCCTACACTTTTCATTCAAAGTGTGTGCATTAAATAATTGTTTAATGTCTGTCTCTTGCTGGACTATGAGAACGGTGAGGCTCCAGGCCTGTGTCCCTGTCCAGGAGCTGAACGGGGCCTGGCACTTAGCAGTTGTCCCAAGACCCCTCGTTGAATAAATGAAATGAGGATGGGCAGGGCCAGGAACGGAATTTGTTGTCAGTGAGTCATTATTCCCTCACTTTACTTCCCTAAGATACTGCCAGGGCCACTTCTCCAGAACACGTATTCCCTCTAGAATACACATTCCTTTGTTACCAGCCATACCCAGTAACAACTTTATTCACCCAAGCTCCCTAGAACAAGGGTCACCACCACACACTAACTGGGCTTCTTGGTGGCCTCCTGGTGTGAGCAGGCATGGCTTAATGGGTGGCAGAAGCATGGATAACAGAGACTGGAGGATCCTGGCAGACCAAGATGGCACACTGTTCAGGTTATCTACAGCTACATAAAAAAACACCCACACTTGGTGGCATAAAACAATAGGCATTTTATTAGGCTCACAGATTCCTGATTGTTGCTTTTGTGAAGAATTGGCATCAGCACATCTCTGGCTGATCAGTCAACAAGTATTTATTGAACACCTACTACATGCCAGGCTTTGTTTAGGTGCTAGGGATACATCACTGAACAAACAATAGAAATATAAATAAACGGGCCTGGGAGGTCTCTTTTTATCTCTCTGCCCATCTCGGTCCTGGGGAAGCAGGTATTGGTGCTTCGAGCTGAACGATCAAATGATACACTTAATTATAAGGCATTCCCCGCCCCCGCCCCCATATTTACGCCCTGAACTCCCATCCCCTTTTGATCCCCAGTCAAGGCCACCTTCAAAAATCTCTCGGCGATCAGCTGGGAGCTTGCAGGCCTCAAACAGTCCTTCAGTGGCCTGTGGGAATATCCCAAGAGAAACATTTTTTTTGTCAAAAGGATGCCAGGAGTTTAATTACCGTGTGGCCTGTGTCGCTGATTTCCATTTGACAGAGGGGAGCCCAGAGAGTTCCTAGAAAGGCCCGTTGTGAGAGGCTGCGTCTTCTGGGCCGGCTCTAGCCAGGACAGGAACGAGCCTGCGCCCTGAGCCAGGGCAGCAGAAATACTTTGAATGCCTCCTCTGCGTGCAACCTTGGGTTTTACCACTGGCTACTGGGGGCAGTTTAATTAATAACGTCCACTGCTTGTCATTTATCATTAGCCAAACAGGAGGGGTTGAGGGTGGGGGCAGCCACGAGGGCAGGGGAGGCTCTCTCAAAAGAAGGTGCGTCAATAAGTTAAAGTTATAACCATCAATCTCAGGGGGTGGCCGCTGCCGGGCAGCCCCACGTTGTTCTCCTCTTGTTCTGAGGCCAATCTCATCTTTACAGCAGCTCGTAGGGGGTTTGCATCAATGATTGTGTTTTTCCCTGTCAAATCTCAGTGAAGGACTGTGTTGTGTGATACCCATGGGAAGGAGAGAGAGTAGATGTGTCCTGGGGATTGGTTCCCATTGGGGCTGCAAACTGGAACTCTAGAGTGGATCTAGTCTGATGTTGGATATTGTTTGGCCTCAGTAGGGTTTGACAAATTGGAAAATTTCACATGAAAATCTGGGTTTCTGACTTGTCTTGAAAAAGCAAGATGGGGCAAAACCAAACTCTTTCCCAGCAGGGCAAGATGCAGCTGATGGCCAGTTTAGGGCAGCCATGTGAGGTTGTGAGGGTTGTGAAGGCACCTAGCCGATGGGGCAAATGGAGGCTGAATGGAGCCTAGGCTGTCCGCCCAGCAGAGGCCGTGTAGGCAGGATGTGGGCCTTCCAGCTCACCACCTCCAACAACCCCTGCTGCCTTACTCCCACCTGCCCTGCTCCTGAGCTTGGTAAGCACTAGATGTTTTGATTCTCAGCATATTCAGGACGCTGTTCTGTCTTCTCTCTGGGAGGAACTCCTCTTCATCCTTCAAGGCCCAATTCAACTCTAACTTCTTCCAGGTGCCTTCCTGGACTTCCCATGAGAACTGGTGGTTCCCTCCTCTGTTTTCTCTCAACAGCCTGTGGACGTGGCTGTTACAGCACTCAGCACAGCACTGTGCTCTCATTTGTTCACAGGTCTTTGTTCCCCATAGATTTTGAGCCCCTTGAAGACAGACCCTACTCATTTCTGCTTTCTCTCTGCCTGGGGCATAGCACTTAACTGGTGAGGGCTTTGTGGATGACTAGTGGCCAAATTTATATCAGGCAAGGGAGGCCCCCAAGAGGCTGCCCAAATTCCCAAGCTGTGAAGCTCAGGAAGAGGTAAACGATTTTAGCTTTGGGGTTTTGAAATGAACTTGGACTCCTAATTCCATCCCTTGGATTCTCTATAGGGCATTTGAAATCGTAAAAAAATACATATACATATTCAATCTTTTTTTCTCGGCATTTTTGAGATATAATTGACATATAACAACGTGATGATTTGATACACAGACATATTACAAACAGGTCACCACACAAAATTAGTTAACACCTATATCACCCCACATAATTACCATTTTGTGTGTGTGTGTGTGTGTGGTGAGAACATTTAAGATTACTCTCTTAGCAACTTTCAAGTATATCTATCTATCATATATATATATATAATACAGCATTGTTAACTGTAGTCACCATGTTTTACTTTAGACCTCCAGAACTTATTCATCTTATAATTGGAAGTTTGTACCCTTTGACCCTCATCTCCCCATTTCCCCCAACCCCCAGCCCTTGACAACCACCGTTCTCTTCTCTGTTTCTATGAGCTCGACATTTTTAGATTCCGCCTGCAGGAGATCGACAGTATTTTTTTTCTGACTTATTTCACTTAGCATAGTGCTTTCAAGGTCCATCCATGTTGTTGCAGATGGCAGGATTTCTTTCTTTTTATTGCTAAATAGTATTCCATTGTGTACATATGTACCACATTTTCTTTACCCATTCACCCGGCAATGGACACTTAGGTTGTTTCCATGTCTTGTGAATAACTCTGCAATGAACATGGTGGTACAGATATCTCTTCAAAGTAGCAACTTCATTTCCTTCAGATATATACCCAGAAGTAGGATTCCTGGATTATATGGTAGCTCTATGTTTAATTTTTTTTTTCTTTTTTTTTTTTTGCGGTACGTGGGCCTCTCACTGTTGTGGCCTCTCCCGTTGCGGAGCACGGGCTCTGGACACGCAGGCTCAGCGGCCATGGCTCACGGGCCCAGCCGCTCCGCGGCATGTGGGATCTTCCCGGACCGGGGCACGAACCCGTGTCCACTGCATCGGCAGGTGGACTCTCAACCACTGCGCCACCAGGGAAGCCCTATGTTTAATTTTTTGAGGAACTTCCATACTGTTTTCTATCACAGCTGTGCCAATTTACATTCCCACCAACAGTTCACAAAGAAACCCTTCTCTCCACATCCTCACCAACACTCGTTATCTCTTGTCTTTTGGAAGAGTACTTTAAATCTTGAGCCATGCTGATTTGGGGCAGGGGGTGTTCCTCTGTCTAAAATGCTGAGTGTCTGGGATTTTTTCACATTTTGCTTATTCTGTTGAAAGGAGCTGGTAAGAGCCCAGCCGGCCTCTGCTAAGACCACCTGTCAAGGAGCAGAAGAGATGGTGTGGCCAACAGAGCCTGCAGGGGAGAGCGACGGCTGCCTCTGTCTGCAAAGCAACTTCAGGGCCCTGAAATCACTGAAAATACATCCCCTCTTCAGACTAGCTGCAGCCTGAAATGTCTTTAAGAACAAAAGGTGAAACTTCCTCCTAGTAATCAGAGAGAGGAATCAGAGACAGGGCTGAAGGTGTTAACTGCTCTGAGAGAGGAGACAGAGTGATCTAAGTTTTTTCCCACTAGGGTGTAAATGACTGATAGAAGAGTCTTTCCTAAATGCTGGTTTGGTGAGAAGGTAGAAAGAGCTAGAAAAGAGAACCAAATGCTGGAAGGGAGCTCCATGAGGAGGAAAGAGGCACAGAAAGGAAAGTCTTGAGTTATAAAAAAAACCAAAGTTGGCTCAGGATCTCACCTGTAGTCTGGTGGCTTGGGGGTGGGGGGGTGTCTGAGTTGTATTGAGATAAAGGAGCATCAGGCCCCGTCCACCTGGAGCTGACACTGGGACCTCTGAGCTGCAATTTTAAATAGAAGAGCAGGCAATACCCACTAGGGGCATCAGAAACAGCTAAATTGGGTGTGTAGATGTGTGGTCCGTGGCCTGGGTGAGAAAGCGGGTGATAAAGAGGAGTGTTTGATCCCACACACATTTGCTGTGGACGCACTGCGTGCAGGGAGCTGCACCAGGCCCAGTACAGAGACTTGTCACAAAGCTTCATCAGAGCCCCGCACCGGATTTCTGGAAGTCTGTCAACAATGTTTTAATGTGCAGCATCTTGGGCTCAAAGCTGCTTGCTTTGGGGTAATTAAGGAAGGACACCATATTTTTCTAGAAACTTCCAGGATCTGGGGAAGAATCTCTCCATGTCTTTTCCCTAAAGGTGGTCTCAGAAAGACTTTAAGCTGGGGGTGCAGTCCCCTGTGTGCGGGAGAACACCATGGCAGGGTGTAGCCTACACGTCCTTCTCAGGGTGGCCTCCCTGGACCCCTTATTTTATTTTATTTTATTATTTATTTAATTTTTGGCCACTTTGGGTCTTTGTTGCTGCACACGGGCTTTCTCTAGTTGCGGCGAGTAGGAGCTACTCTTCGTTGTGGTACACGTGCCTCTCATTACCATGGCTTCTCTTGTTGCGGAGCACGGGCTCTAGGCGCACGGGCTTCAGTAGTTGCGGCACCTGGGCTCAGTAGTTATGGCTCGTGGGCTCTATAGTGCAGGCTCAGTAGTTGTGGCGCACGGACTTAGTTGCTCCGCGGCATGTGGGATCACCCCGGACCAGGGATCGAACCAGTGTCCCCTGCATTGGCAGGCGGATTCTTAACCACTGCGCCACCAGGGAAGTCCCGGACCCCTTATTTTAAATTGCAACCCCCAGCATTCCTGATCCCCCTGCCCTGCCTTATTTTTCTCAGCACCACTTACCTCCTTCTGACATATGTTTTATCTGTGTGTTTATTGTCTACTTCCCTTAGTAGAGTGTTTCTCCATAAGAGCAAGGATTTTTTAAAAATCAACTTAATTGAGGTATTATTTACATGTAATAAATGGCATCCATTTCAAGTGTACAATTCTGAGTCTTGTTGGACATCTATACTTGTGAAACCACCATCACTACCGAGACACTAAATATTTTTTAATCACCTTCAAAAGTTGCAATCATCCCCCAATTTCCCACCCCACTGCTGCCCCAGGAAACCACTGATCTGCCTTTTGTCACTAGAGGTTAGTTTAATAGCAGAGATTTTTAATCTGTTTTGTTTATTTCTGTGTCCCTAGCACATAAGATGGTGGCTGGCACATAGTAGGCACTCAATAAACCCCTGTCGAATGACTGAATGAATGAGTTCTCAGAGATGATTACGATCTCCCCTGTCGTCAAGCAGACATAGCCCAGTGGAAGAGACGGGGGAAAACAATAGTTACAACCTGCGCATTGTTTTCCAAACTCCAGAGTCCTCCTCAGGAAGATTTGGAAGAATGGCAGAAAGTTCAAGGTCTCTGGCCTCAGAGGGATTTGAACTCAAGAACCAGCTCTGCCTCTCTCGACTTTAAGTTTTCCAGCAAGCCCCTAGACTCCACTGTGCCCGTTTTCTCTTCTGCAAATTCTCTATATGGATAAGAGTAGTTTCCACCATACAGTGCCGTTGAAAGGATGAAATGGGGTGACACCTGGCAAGGGGACAGCACAGTGGCGAGCACACGATCAGTGCTCAGCAAACCTTACCTATTAATATTATTAACCATTCAAAGAACATGAGTTGAGGGTCTGCCCTGTAATATGAGTAAGATGAGATTCTTGATTTTGTGCTGGTAAAGCCGGGGAAGAGAGGCAGAGGTTGGAGAGGTCAAGATTAGCTGGTTTATGCCGCAGTCACACATGATTCCAAGGTCCCAGAGGTCTCGAGCATCACAGTCAAGTTCATTTCTCTCTCACACTTCATGCGTGTCATGAGTCAGTTCCCAGCTCCCTGGACACTTTACTCCAGTGCCAGGCTGGCGGCATGGTTTCTGGCCGGGGCATTGCCAATCCTTTGCAGCAGAGGGAAAAGAGAGCACGGTGAACCATACTTGGCTTTGGAAGCTTCTGGTCCTCAACTGACTCATGAGTCCCACTTAACAGGCCAGTGCAAGTCACGTGGCCAAGCCTGAGTGAGGCCAGTGAGTCAGGGAAGTAGTTTCCTTCTCCAGGGAGGAGGACGGAATATCTGAGAACAACGGACAGTGGAGCCCAGGCCAGCAAGCAAATAATTACAGGCTGGGAGAAGTAGCATATACTTCTGTAGAGTGCTAGCAAGGGAAAGGGGCTGACTCTGCCTGGAGGGCAAGGAAAGCTTCCTGGAGGAGGTGACATATGAGTTACATCTTGAAGAATGTGCAAGAGTTCACCAGACAGAGAAAACAGGAAACAGGCAGAGTGAAAAGGCAAATGACAAGGCATGGAATTGTGAAAAAGACTGGTGTGGTTGGGGGGAGGGGAGTTTATTGCACTGGTGAACTGGGCCAGGACAGGGGTGCCCTTTGACCGTCAGGCTAGGGAGTCGGGACTTTTCTCTAAGGTTGATAGAGAGGTACTGAGCAAGGAGATACGATTTTGAACCCTGGGGTGGCTGGATGGAGGGATGCTTTCATCCTAAGTGCAGAGAAGCAACCAAATAAAAGGCGGCCCTAAATCATGGAGAACCCACCCCCAACCCCACCCCCCCTCCCCGAAGAGGCAAGGTTTTCTGCACTGGGGCCCAGAGAAGAACCATCTCCCGGGGTGTCCTTTCCTGCTGCCAGAGATTGGGAACAGCCTCGCTGGCAAACGCTACAGGGGCGCAGCAGGGACAGAGGTCCCGGCCGGGCTGAGCCCCGCGGACCCGCCTGACCCCGCGCCGCCCCCAATCCCAGCCCCCGCGTTGGGAGAGAAGCCCCTCCCTCTGGAGACCTGGCGTGGCGGATATTTGTCTGTGATACGATTGTAATTTGGGCCCCTTTTGGCCGCAGTAAATTGTCCTGTTTGCCCAGCGCCAGGCTGAAATAGCCCGGCGCGCGCGCCCCAGGAAATGAGCTCAGGGCCGGGCCGCCGCGGAGAGCGCGCTGCAGCCGCCCCGGCGCTCCCGCGCCCCCGCCGGCCCCCGTGCAGGCGGAGCGGCTATTTTTTCATTTGACCGACTTAAACAGGTAATTTGAATTATGATCATGAACAAGTGGCCCGAGACTCTGTCTGCCATGGAAGGCTCACAGTAAAGTGGGAGACTCTACGATGGGGACTTTCCTTTGGGGGCAGAGGTAGGGACGGGGGTGAAGAAAGAAGGGCGGGGAACCAAGACTTGGTCTGAGATGGGCTTCTTCGGCCACCTCCCACGAGGCAATGAAGAAAGCCCGGTGACAAATTATGATTTTACAAAAATGATTTCTCAGTAGGACTCTACATCCACGCAAGAGGACAACTGAAGTACCGTTACATCTACCTTCCCCATCTACTGTATGTAAAAAACTATTTTAATTTCTCTAGCTTGGGGTAAATCTTCACCCCTACACGTACACTTGCCAGCGTTGTAATAATCATGGGATGTATATAAGTTTGTGTTCCTTTTTCCACATGCTTTTAGTTTCTAAATACAGTTTCTTGATGTTACACAATTTTCCAATTTACCATCCTTACTAGTAGCAGAGTATTTCATTGGATGGATGCGCCATCATGTACAGGACCATCCCCCTATGTTGGCTCCAATTTTCCCTATCATAAATAACATTGCAGTAAATGTCTCTATAGATAACAGAATTGTTCTCTTTTCCGGATGAATTATTTCCTTAGGCTTAATTCCCAGGAGGAAGATTATTGGGCCAAAGGCTATGAACATTTTTATGTCACTTGGTATTATTGCCAAATTGATTTCCAAAAGGGTTGTGTCTGATGACTTACAGTCTCAAAAGGAGGAGCTCACCAAATGTGTACCCTGTGCTTTCCTATCCACGCACAAAGGGCATGACGTAGGGGGTCAGTGAGCAGGTCCCTGGGGGCGGCTCCAGGTGGGGGTGGGGTAGAGGTACAGGTGAAAAGGGACCTGGATGGGTGGGTGCTGGGAGAGTCCTCACCCCAGTGTTGGTAATTTCTGGAAGGCCAGGCTTCCTGGATTTTGGACCTCCTCTCCTGCCTTTCTGTTCCCTCTGTCAGATGTTCAGACCTGTCACTCCCAAGCCCCCGCCTCAGTGTCCACGCTCAGGGTTCCTCCTGCCAGGGCCACCTGGGAACTGGCCCAGCCTAGGCCCTGAAGTAGCACGATTGGCTGAGCCAGTTTTATTATGATACAGGAGCTATTCACACCTTTGGTTTCTTGTCATCTTTCGTTTTCTGTGCTGCAGAGCTAACCCCTCAATGACAGGCAAGGGAGGGGTGCTGGAGTTTGCCGGTAGGAGAAGTCATCTACCTCACAGCCCATCCAGGTCCTTGCCAGGTTCGGTGATGGTGGAATCTTATTTATAAAGACCAAGACTGGGGGATGAAGACAAAGCATCTGCTGTCTGCACCCCAACTTTCTGATTTGCTGAAGTCATTTCTCCCACAGTTGTTTTTGGCATCACCCCAGCTGACATCCTGGTCTGTTTTGTTACTTTCCCGGCGACACTGTAAGAAGAAAGCACCTGTAGGGGACAATCGGGCAAAGGGAAATCAGACTTGATTTCTTCTCCTCTGTAGTAACCCATGTGTTCTTGGGATAAGCCACTCAGAGAATGTGGGTCCCAACTTTGCTGACAAGACCAAGTTCTGGATGGGTCGGCCACGTCATTGCTGTCCCTAAGACCCAAAAGCCCTTGGCAAAGTATTGTTCATGCTCCCACGTCTTCCTCCCATGGCTGTTCACCATGGAGAAGTGGACAGAAGGTGGCCCTGGCAGGAGGGACTCTGAGGGGTACACAGTGAGACGGAGGCTTGGGAGTGACACAGATCTGAACATCTGACAGGGGAGGGAGAGGGCAAGACAGAGAGTCAGAAAACTCCTGAGATACACTGTTACCCGCCAAGGAGAGCCCAGACCCAGGTAACACTGTGCTTTGCTCTGACCCCTCAGGTCCACAGCTCCTGTCTTCAGAGCCTGCTTCCGGAGGGACCTCTGGAAAGCCACCATGCTGGCCTGGTGCTAGAATACGGACGTGAGGAAGGCAGGCGCCAGCCAGGCAGGGAGGCTGGTGGGACAGTGATCCCAGCTCTGTTTGTCATTTATGGGCACCCAGTCCATGCCTGGCACTGTCCACAGGCTTTCTCAGACATCATCCCACTTAATCCTCACCATGTTCAGAGCTGAACTGAAGGCGCTAAGGGTCAAGGGAGTAGCAGGCAGGCCAAGTTGTTAGGACAGCATCACAGAGAAGCTACCATCTAGCTGGGTCTGCAAGACAGTAGATGGACTCAAGAGGGTAGAAAAAAGGGAAAGGCATTCCAGGTGGAAGGAACCGCATGTGTAAAAGCATGGAGGCACAGCGAAGTCAGAGGGTGCTCAGTCTGTCATGGCTGCCTGGTATGGTAGGAATATAGAGCACACAGGTGGGCTGGAAGCTATTGCAGAGGTCTGTGTCAGAGATGAGGAGGCCTTGAATCATACAGCAGTAAAAACAGCTAACATTTCTCAAACACTTAGTAACTGTCAACCCTTACAGGGCACCCTGCACATTTATTATCTCCTTGAATCTTCACAATTGCCGTATAAGGCAAGCACTCTTTTTATTTTGAGGATGAAGAAACTGAGGATCAGAGAAGTTAAGTGACTTGCTCAAGGCCACACAGCTAGTAAATTGGCAGAGCCAGGACTTGAACCAAAGCTCATGTGTCAACCACCGGTGGTGCCAGAGGGAGCATGCCATGCCCTGCCTGTGATCCTTATCTTCCCCAAGGATTGCTTCTTCTTGCAGGATTTCCTATCTCCTCCGTCTTCCCGCCATGGAGAATGACCTCCATAGTTCATGGGGTGTGGCTTGTCTTACCCTTTGCTTTATCAGGTCACATCAAGGAGGCCCCAGCAGAACTCGCTCCTTTGCACCATGGTATTAAAAAGCCAGTTTCCTATTACCATTTCTCGGTTCTATATTCAGGGGAGAGGAACTGCCCACAGAATCTTTTGTGGGGAGGGGGGATTCTTGAAATGAGAAAACACAGCCTTCTGCTGTGGTTGGGTCCTTTCAAGGCATTTCCAGACGGAGGGACAGATGCAGAGGGCATCTATCATGGTGGTTTCGTGCTTCGGTTTGAATCCCAGCCACCTCATTTAATAGTAGTGTGACCGTGGGCAAGTGGACTTAACCTCTGTGCCCCAGTTTCCTCATTTATAAAACAGAGAATAACCCCTCACAGGAGCTGGGAGGATTAGAGAAGATGGTTTATAAAGTATCTGGCATTTTTAGTAGTAAATACTAAAAAAAAAATGCAGTTCATTTAGGGGAGAAAAGCAGTTTTGTACCATTTAACACACATCCAGTGATTGTCACCTGGATCCAACTTTGTGCAGAGCATGGCCAGAGCCGTGAGAGCAAACCCTGTAAGGGCCAGAGGAAGGACAGCTCTGCCCTGGTTGAGGAATCGGGAAAGCTTCTTTGATAAAGTGGAATTTGGGTCCAGATTTCAAGAACGTGTAAGATTGTAAAACCTTGATGCGGAGACATCATTGCCGGTGGAGGAAACAGCAGAGCCCATTTACTCATCAAAACTACCCCTGAACACCTGACAACCTTGAAATCTCTTCCTTCTCGATGCTTCCTGACAGCCATGTGTTTCGAGCACGGAAAGATCAGAGAGAAGTTCCCCACGTTGGCAGGCTGGTCCTGTGAGTTGGACGAGCGTAGCTGCCCCTCCGTCCTGGGGCTTTTTCACCCTGGCTGGGCACCCCAGAGCCAGACATCTGCACGAGACCTCAGAGTACAGCACAGGGATGCTGATGTCTGGCCCTGACCTGGAAAAGTCCATATTGGGGGCTGAAGGAAGGAAGCTATTTTCTAGGAGAGCTGTGGACCTAAGTCCCAGCTCTGTTACTCACCGTTTGTGGGAACTTAGGCAAGTGGCTTAGCAGCTCTGACCCTTGGTTGCCTGGTCTATAAAGCGGGGATGGTAAGAATCCCCAGCTCCCTAATGTGCCCTCACCACTCTTTGTATTTTCTTGAGGAATAGGAAACCCAGGTGCCTGCCCTTTGGGAACTGCTTCTTGCTGCCTCCCCTTGTAGGGCCAAGGGGCCTCTGCAGCTCAGCTCGGGTCTTGAGTGGGAGCCTGGGATGCAAGAGGCGACTGGAGCTTTCTGGTTTCACTGGGGCACCCGGGAGAACGTGATGAGCAGTTCCAGCTCCTGAGGCCTGCAGCACTCACTGGGTCCTGTCTGCTCGGAGCCTTTTTTCCCAGCTTTCCTCTCCATTCTCTGAGCTCCCCCTTGCCCTTCCAATAAGTTCCCAGTTTGCTTAAGTCCGCTGGAATTGAGGTGTATTGCTTGCAATCAAAGATCCTTCCAGTACAGCACTTCTATCCAACTCATAGGTTTGTCATAGAGATGAGAGATGAATGCACATGGCTGACGCATCACAAGAGGATCAGGGAGGATTGTCGTCACCATGATATTCTCAGTTAATCCCCACAATAACCCATGCGTGAAGCAGGTGGTATATCCGTTTGACAGACGAAGAAACAGAGCCTCAAAGAGACGAAGCGGTCCTCCCGAGTTTCCTCCCTAAATGGCAGAGCAGAGCAGGGACTCAATCCCAGAGCGTCTGATTGCAATGTCCATAAGGCATTGAATCCTCAAAATAAAAAGAGTGCTTGCCTCACATGGCAATTGTGAAGATTCAAGGAGATAATAAACGTGCAGGGTGTTCTATAAGGGTTGGCATTTACTAAGTGTTTGAGAAATATTAGCTGTTTTTACTGTTGTATGATTCAAGGGCTTAGGCCATACGCTGTCCCCCACTGCCCCGGGGTTCCTTCTGTCCTGGTACACCTCACCGAAGTGTCACCCATCAGCTGAAACCACATTGCCTTTCAGAATGCCTACTGCAGCTCAGGTATTGGCCCCTCAAAGCAGGGCAGGATCCTAGAACATCGCTCTGCGTTGGGGGGGCGTGGGGGGTGGCCAAGCCCTTCACGTGAGCGTCCTGCAGCCCCAGGCTTGTCCCTGCTATCTCAGGTAAAACTTTGGAAACCTCAACGCCTAATTACCGCCTGGCACAGGGCACCCAGTGGTTTCCGGGTGGCTTGTATTGACTTGTGCAGTCTTCATAGGACATGGGTCTGGGCTAAATTTAAGCCCTGTCACAGACAATTTAACAGTTTTCTGTGGAGGGGTAATTTAATGGTAAACCATAATTACTGATACAGCTGATACCTTAATTCCCAAAACAATCTGTGGAGGTGTGTGGAATTCAAATCAGTCCAATTAGAATTCCATCTTCTCATAATAAAATACAGCATAATTGCTAATTGCGCCCCTGGCTCACAATATTTTAAGGCAGAAATTTGGGGGTTGTTTTTAATATGGCTTTTATTTTAAAGTATTTGTTTTCAATTTTGGACCATTGCCCACGAGAGGGAAAGGATCCAGGTCTCTGTACTCAGGGCTTCTGTGGGGCCTCAGTGCTTCTCTCTTTGGCAAGAGCAAGAGGCCTAGGAGAGGGCCAGCTGCACACAGGGCTCCACTGATATCAAAGGTCCAGGTCTAAGCAAGGCTGAGAGAAGCTCTGTTGATATAAGCCACTGAGCTTTAGGGCACTTTTGAGTTGACAAAGCATTCGGACGAGCAATAGAGTCACATATGCAGAGGTTTAAAGCCAGACCACAGGATTTGGGGCAAGTTATTCACCCTCTGTATGACTCAGTCTATGTATGACTCAGTCTCTTGAGCTGTAAAATGGGTATAATACTTAACCTTCCTCGTGGGGTTGTTGTGAAGATTGACATGGTGCCTGGCACATAGTAAACATTCCAGACATGGTAGCTGTATTGTTATTATCAATTCATTCATCTGTCCACTCGACAAATACATACTGAGCCCTGTAGGTGTCAGGCATGGTTTAGGTGCTGGGGATGTAACAGTGAAAGGACCAGGTCAAGCACCCACCTTTGTGTAACTTCTATTCGAGTGGGGAGACAGCTGGTGGTGAGCAAATGAAGATGTAAAATAATCTGATCCCTGCAAGAATGATGGGCTTTGGTTCACTCAGTGTGGTCGGGGAAGACCTCGCTAAGGAGGTGGCATCTGAGTTTACAGATCAGGAAACTGAGGCTCAAAGGTGAAACCTTGGGTGGCTTGCACATCCCCCCCAAATTTGGGAAAGATGAGATGGGAGGAGCACCCTCAGTGGAAAGGAGCTAGGTAGTCAGGCTGCGAAGGCCACAGAGAAGGTGGAGAAGCCGCGAGAACCCGAGGTGCTGAAATCTCAGCTGGAAGGCGTCCTCAGGATCACCTGGAAGTCACCACAGAGGAGAAAGCGCTCAGGCAGTGGAGTTCGAGAGGCCTGGCTCCATATCCTGGCCCTGGACCAACTGGCTGTGCAGCCCGAGACAACTGCTTCACCTCTCCCAGGCGATATCCCCTCCCCTGTAAACTGAGGGCAAGACTGTGTCACAGGGTCACTGGCAAGGGTTTCTTTGGGCTCAGTCATGTCAAGAACATTGTACATACTGGGCACTCAAGAAGTTCCAAGTCTGTCCCCCTACTTTTAAAAACTCAGGCCCAGGGCTTCCCTGGTGGCGCAGTGGTCGAGAGTTCGCCTGCCGATGCAGTGGACACGGGTTCGTGCCCCGGTCCGGGAAGATCCCACATGCTGCAGAGCGGCTGGGCCCGTGAGCCATGGCCACTGAGCCTGCGCATCTGGAGCCTGTGCTCTGCAACGGGAGAGGCCACAACAGTGAGAGGCCCACGTACCGCAAAAAAAAAAAAAAAAAACACAGCCCAAAGGGGGTGAAGGAA
>NW_020174923.1:18159423-18183072 GCF_003031525.2 Neophocaena asiaeorientalis asiaeorientalis
AAAAAAAAAAAAAAACAACTCAGGCCCAGAGAGGGGAAGTGACTTGCCAAAGGTCACACGGCAAGTTGTGGCAGAGAGTAGGCAGGTTGGGGCCTGATGCTCTTCTCACCCTTCCGGACAGCCAGGAGGCAGCTAATCAGTGGCCAGGGAGAGGGTCTTTGCAGGGCAGCTGCTGACGGGCAGCAGGCCAGAGAGACAGTTTCAAAAAGGGGAGGATGAGGATCCAGCCAAGAGGCACCCCAATCTGACACACACCTGAGTTAGTAGAAAATAAGCCATCCCGATTTCGAATTCAGGCATTTGTTGACTTTCAACTGCTGGGCGTGTTGGAGACACCGTGGAGGAGCAGAGCTGTCTTCTGGGGTTGGGGGAGGTTGGAGGGATGTGGGGGGACTGGTCTGGATTGGAGGCATACCGCTCCAGGATGACCCCCTTCTGCTGAGAAGCCCTCTGGCATTCCCAGACAGGGCCTCCCCTCTGCATTTGACAAATCCACTTCCCAGCTGAGATCCAAGGGGCCTCCAAGATTAAAAATCTGGTCACCCACTGGTTATGGGGCAAATGGCTCCTCTTACGAGAGGGTTCCAGGGGCCTGGGAACCCAGCAAGGGGTGGACAGGCGCCCGCTGACACCATCTTATCCACGGCCAGGGCCATTCGCTTCCCACATGGAGGTGGGGGCCTGGGGGACCCACCTTAGCTCCCCGTGCCTCAGCAGTAATTACCACTCTTGGGCTGGCCACTGCCCAGACCACCCCATGGATGGGAATCTGGGTCCAGGCTGAGCCGGGGGTTGGCTTGCTGCTTAGGGCCTCCCCTTCCCACGATGGGGGCCTGGGGGAGGGGGGTTGGGGGACGATTGGGATTTCTAGCAGCCCATGGGAGAAGCAGCGAGAGTCAAGGACGGGGTTCTTAGAAACGGGGGCCGACAGGCTGAGAAGGCTCTGGGGGTTTAATTCATACTTTTAGCAGAGGAACACCCCCCCTCCTCCCACTCCCATGCGCTCAGAGGCTTCTGGATATAATTTTATTTTTATTTTTAAAATTTTTTTCAGATTTTTTTGACGTGGACCATTTTTAAAGTCTTTATTGAATTTGTTACAATATTGCTTCTGTTTTATGTTTTGGTTTTTTTGGCCGCAAGTCACGTAGGATCTTAGCTCCCCGACCAGGGATCAAACCCGCACCCCCTGCATTGGAACACAAAGTCTTAACCACTGGACCGCCAGGGAAGTCCCCTGGATATAATTTTAGACTCCCAGGTTTTCTCGTAACTTCTCTGATGGCAGGTGTAAATGGTACACTGAGCAAGCGTAACTTTATTTTTGTCCCCCACCTTCTTTTAAATTTTCTTCCGTGAGAGAATCTCCCCTGTTTCTGAATGAAAACCCCCGCAGGCCCGTGAATTTTCTGTCCCTTCTTATGTAAAAGAGAGTTCTGAGGTCACTTTAAGTCACTGACATGGTCTCAGTTCAGACACTGGAGTTTCTGGGTTCTGTGCGATATTACTGTAGCAGGAATGGTCCCCGGGAGTAACAATAACTAAAATAAGACAATGTCTACATTTGTCTTCTGACACAATTCTCATTTACTCACTCATTCTGCAAGCTCTGATCCAAGGTCCATATGTGGTTGACACTGGCTGGGAATGTTCCAGAAACACAGAAGACAGCCTTGTCTGGGTGTTCAAAGACCTGCTCTCGGTCATGCAACTCACAATGACCAGAAGTTCAATGACACCCCAAGTGAGGGAGAGCCCATTTCTGTCCTGCTGAGGCAACAATCGGGAACCATGGTGCCCTACAGTCTAGAGAATACTTTGAAAGACCACATCTCCTTTAACCTTCAGCAGTACCCATTTTACTGATGGGGAAACTGAGCCTCAGAGAGATTAACTAATGTCCGTGATAATGCTGTTAGTAAATGGCAAAGTTTAGACTCTAACCAAAGTCTTCTAGTCCCAACTTTGGACCTCTCTGTGCTTCACCACCACCTCTGGAGCATTTAGGGCCATGATCTGACTCTCTCATTTGTTACCTGTGTGGGAGAAGAGTGAGGCAGGGCATCTGCTGTCTGAGAACTAACCAGGGAGGAAGGGCAGGCAGGCTAAATCCTTCCCCACCATCAGCAGAAAGCAAGCAGGGTTCAGATCGTCACTGTGGCCAGGGAAGCTAGAAGGTCAAAGTCAGCTTTTTTTTTTTTTTTTTTTTTTTCCGTACGCGGGCCTCTCACTGTTGTGGCCTCTCCCGTTGCGGAGCACAGGCTCCGGACGCGCAGGCTCAGCGGCCATGGCTCACGGGCCCAGCCGCTCCGCGGCATGTGGGATCCTCCCGGACCGGGGCACGAACCCGTGTCCCCTGCATCGGCAGGCGAACTCCCAACCACTGCACCACCAGGGAAGCCCCAAAGTCAGCTTTTAACTCCATAAATTTGAGAAACCACGTAAGCCCTTGAGTGCTGTAATATTACTGGTGAAAGGAAGAAAGCAGGGAAAAATTAAGATTTGGAATTGTTCAAAGGAGTGGAAACTCTCCAGAAGTTGAGGGGAACAGTGGCTGTGGGAAGCTCCTGGCTCACATTCATTCTCCCAGGCACCCCATCGTTAGGAGAGGTTTTCTTTTCCGAAGAGTTCAGAGAGAGGTCCCAGAATAGATCCTCATTGGCTCTGGTGAGTTATGTGTCCCTCCCTACACGGACCACTATGGCTGGAGGATTTGGTGACCTGATTGGCGGGGCCTGGTCACATGATTTGTCTGAGCCGTGGCCAGGCGGGGTCAGCTCCCGCTGAACTCCCGGTAAGGCAAGTAGGGAAAGGGCTATTACCAGAAGAGGGAAAGAGGAAATGGGAAATTAGACAGGAAAGAGGGCTTTGTGTGACAGATTAAGGATTTCTACTTTATAAATTGGCAGTAAGAGCTAATGGATGGTATTACACAGGGAAAAGACATTATCAGCTTGGGGTTCAGGGAGGTGAGTCAGACAGCAGTGAAACTGTTGCTAGTCATGACTTTTAACCATTAGGTGTCAATTTTAAAAATATAGTATCTATTAATGTAAATTACTTAGCAACATGGCATCCTGGGGAAGGGATTAAAACCTGGTTTTGTCACTTACCAATGACCTGGAGGAAGTTAAGTTCTCTATGCCTCAGTTTCCTCATTGGCAAAAGGGGTATAGTAACAATAGCTCTCTATGTTTGTTGTGCCGATTAAACGGATTTATACATGAAGCAGAGGAGTGTTTGCTGAAGTACCCAGGAGCCGGGACGCCTCAGGTTCTGGGGGAAACCTCTGGCTCTCACGGCACAGCCAGCCCGAGCAGTGACCCACTTGCTCACTGCCCTCCGCAGCCTCTCTTGGCTGACAAACAGGAAGGTGGCGGGGCTGCCTGGGTGCCCCACCGCCCCTCACAGCCCTGTGTCTGGCCCCAACCCTCCGCCTCTACCCGACGCTGCGGTGAACTTGGATGGTGCCACTCTCACCACAAGCCACAGCCCATCGCAAATTGCCCTGTGGCGAGTTGCAAGCACATTTATAATTGATGAAGTCGGGGTGGTGGTGGTGGGGCTCATTGCTGAGGTGTTTAGTAAACAAAACTCTGGGCCCTTGGGTGGGGATGGGGATGCTTGAGAGAAAATGAGGGGACAGAAAAGGGGGGGGCAGCTCCCTCCAAGAGCACTGGAAAGGCTCCACCTTTTGTTTTTATTATTAAACGTATTCTGAAATTGTTCAGTCCTACAGAAAAGGTGCAAGGATAGTATAAACTTCCGAACACCTGTCACCTAAATTCACCCAGTCTTAGCATTTTGCCGTATTTGCTTTAGTTCTTTCTCTCTGTACATATGTATATCTAATATAACAAAATACACACTATTCTTCTTAGCCTTTTATCTTGCTAAACCATTTAAGAGTAAGTCGCAGAGATCACGACCTTCCCCGCTAAATATTTCAAGGACATTTTCCTACATACCTACAGGAAAATGATCAATCTCAGGAAATTGAATAGCAACACAACACTACGATCTAATTTCCAATCCATTTTCTAATTCCACTGACTGTCTAATACCCTTCCTTATAGCAACTTCCTGTTTCAGTCCAGCCCGACAAAGTCTTCAACAGTCAAGGTCCCAGGAAACAGACCCCCTTTGCCCCTCGCCCCACGGCTGGCCAGGACTCTGCAGTCAGATAGGAGGAATAAAGCCGTGATCAGGTCAGAACACAAGGCCAAGCCTGGGATGGCAAGTGGAGCCAGACATAAGATCTGGCTAAGCTTGGGGAGCCCTGGAAGCTTCCTCCAGAGGGTCCCACGGGATGGAGTCCAGGTGAGCAGGGGAAGGGGCACACTGGTTCTCAAAGGTACTTGGAGCCCAAGTGAGACAGGAGGCTCCCATGCCTCCTGTTACAGCAGCCAATTCCTAGGCCCAGGTAGGTGGGGGCAGGAGAGCTGTGTCAGGGAGATGGGGAGACCACCAACCTTTCAGGCACAGGAGCTGGGAGGAGAGGGACAGCTTTGTCATCTGAATGCTAAGTGGCTAGTTTGTATATTCATTCAACAAACGTTTATTACACCCTTGCAATGTACTGAGTACTATTCTAGGTGCTGGGGATAAGGCTGGATAGGGCCCCAGCCCCAGCCCTGTAATGTTTATGTTCAGCTGGGGGGATGTGATAGTTTGGATTGTGGTATGGAAATAGTCACTCGCCCACCCCCACATCCACATTCACACACCTGTTGTAAGAGGTGTATATTTCCCCACTCTGCTTATATTAGACTTGGCCGTGATGCTTCTTGTTTTGTTTTTTTTTAATGGGTCTTTATTCGAATATAATTGCTTCACAATACTGTGTTAGTTTCTGTTTTACACCAAAGTGAATCAGCCATATGCATACATATGTCTCCATATCCCCTCCCTCTTGAACCTCCCTCCCATCCTCCCTATCCCACCCCTGGAAAACAGTATGGAGGTTCCTCAAAAAACTAAAAGTAGAACTACCATATGACCCAGCAGTCCCACTACTGGGCACATACCCTGAGAAAACCATAATTCAGAAAGAGACAAGTGATGCTTCTTTAGCCAGTAGAATGTTAGCGGTGTGTCATGAGCATCCTTAAATGTGCTGCGAGGTTCGGCTTGGCTTTTAAGTTCCTGCCATTCTCCATGGAAAGAGTAAGTCCCACTAGTCCAAGGAAAATGAAGAAATACTTGGAACAGACCTACACTGAAGCCACTGCCTGGAGCTGCACTGCCTCCGCTGACCCACAAACTCATACATAAGAAAAAGAACTGCTGTTGTTTTAAGCCCCTGGGGTGGTTTGTTACACAGCATTATTTCAGTAGTAGCTGACTAAGAAGGGCAGAGACAGAACATAAACAAGCCAACTAGCAAATGCATGACGTCAGGTGGTGAGAGAAACAGAAAGGCAAAGAAAGTTGGAGAAGAGGAAGAGAGCGGTGGGTGCCGCTGAGATAGGGCAGCCAGGGAAGGCTGTCTGATAAGGGAGCTGAGAGCTGAAGGAAGTGGGGAATGAGTCATGTGGTTATCTAGGGGAGGGAATTTCAGGCAGTGGAAACAGCAAGTGCAAAGGTCCTGAGGCAGGAATGAGGTGTCTGGAGGAGCAGGACCCAGCAGAGGGGCAGGGTGGGCGTGATGCAAGACGGCTCAGGGAGGGGGCTGGGGCCAGACCCTGTGAGAAGGATGTGGAATTTTATTCACATCATCTAGTATAGCTTGTTTCCAGCTGTCTGATGAAAGAGCCTGAGAATGTGTGAAAAGGCAGAGGGGGGTTGGGGAGGCCACTGGCTGAGCCCCCTGCTTTGGGATCTGTAAGGAGAGGGCCAGTGTAAGCCACAGTCGGGCCAGTGTCCCGGTGCCTTTTTCCAGCTTCATCCTCCTGCTGGCGAGGCTTTCCCCACCCCTTGCCTCGGTGACCCCTCCCTACACTCACTCCCCTCCCACCTTTCCAACAGCCCCAGTGCCTTCTCTGCTCCCCGAGCCCGTCACTGGGCCTGCCCCACGCTCAGCCCTCAGCTTCTTGGTCCTCTCAGTCAGCCCGTCTCGGCTCTCGAGGTGGGGGCGACTCCCAGCTCTCCAGCCTCACCCTGTCTCTGGGACCCTGGGCATTCCGTCAAGAGCTCCCTGCTTGGCTGTGGCCCCTGGGGTGGCCTCTCACACTGGACTTGGCTTACAGTGAGCCCATCACCGGGGAGGGGCTCTCAGTGGACTGTCTGAAACCCAGGAGCTCCGGAGACCCCCTCCCCACCCCCAGAGTCCATTCAAGTTCACAGCTCAGCACCCCTGGGCCACCGGCTCCATTTTCTTCAAACGCTGATCCCAAAGTGTCGCTCCTCAGCCGCTGTGTTGGGTGGCTGCTCTCCCCCTGCGATGGGGGAGCCCTTCAGGGCTGGCACTGAAAGGCTTCTCCGGTTGGGTCACAGCTGGCCTTTGCTCCCAGAGTTGACCCTCCCCTCCAGCCTAGCAGGAACCCCCCGCACTCCGCCCCCTGCCCCGGCCTCCAGCACACTTTGCACCTGGTCCACGCCTTGCCTCAGGTATTTACTGAGGGCCTACTGTGCACAAGGCACTGTCCAGGGTACTGAGGGGCAGAGAGGTACCCGCAGAGCCTACAGCTCCTAGAGCCCCCCAGGGTGCCCCCACCGCCCTCCCTGCCCTCCTTCCCACCCCTCCTTCCGGGCGGGGCCACTCAGGGCCTCAGTGACCAATGCCCCTCCTGCCACTTGGCCTCTTGGCACTTAAGCATATCTTGCCTTGGGTCTGATTGTTGTTTTAGATGAAGATTTCCTTAAAAAAAAAAAAAATTGTATAGCCAGGACATGGAAGCAACCTAAGTGTCCATCGACAGATGAATGGATAAAGAAACATGCCATTGTAAAGCAATTATACTCCAATAAAAACGTTAACAAATTGTAGAAGTATTGTATGCTTATTGTGGAAATATGGAAGATACAGAAAAGATAGAAGAAAAAAATCGCATAATCTAAGAACAGTTAAGTCTTCCCTTAAAAAAAGGTGTCTTCAGCTGCTGGTCTTCCACACCCCTTCCTAGCAGAGAAGGGCAGCGTGGATTTCCCCGGCAGGAGATGGGGCCGGCACTGGGGACCCCACAGTAATTTGGGCGTGAGCTACAGTACCAAGCGACCAAATCAAATCCTTTTCTGGGAACGGGAAGAGTTTTCCAGGGGTGGGAAGAGAAAAGAAAGAGCGTTAAGAAAATTGAGTTCTTAATGGAAAGTTGGGGGGCCCCACAGAGGGGAGACCCAGAGTCCAGGAAGTCCAAGAGAGCATGGTAGGGGCTTCCCTGGCGGCGCGGTGGTTGAGAGTCCGCCTGCCGATGCAGGGGACACGGGTTCGTGCCCCGGTCCGGGAAGATCCCACATGCCGCGGAGCGGCTAGGCCCGTGAGCCATGGCCGCTGAGCCTGCGCATCCGGAGCCTGTGCCCCGCAACGGGAGAGGCCACAACAGTGGGAGGCCCGCGTACCGCAAAAAAAAAAAAAAAAGAGAGAGAGAGAGAGCATGTTAAAATGGAGAACAGAGCCCCGAAAAACACCAGGAGGACCTGGCTCCTTCCCACTTAACTGACCCTCAGCCTCTCTGAGATGCAGTGTTTCCCTTGAGAATGGGTATCACCACACTTCATAGGGAACGGCACGTGCCCCAAAATCCCTTTGCAAACTGTAATGTCCAGCGCACACGGGAGGGTGTGCTGCTGTCCTGTGCATGTCCAGCTGGTCTGTGTCCCATATTTCAAGGACAAAAACCACATTTATTCATATTTCTCCTCTGTGTGCCTTCGTGCCCAGCACCGGGGAGGATGGGAACACAAACGTTTATTATGCACCTGCTGTGTACTAGACACCCTGCAGGGGTCTCACATGGATGGGTAGAAGGAACCTTGGGGCTCAGATCCACCCTCTGCACAGAAGGGGAAATCAAGGCTCACAGTGGTGACTCGACACTCCCAGGTAGTGACGGAGCTGGCACTCAGGCCCTGAGGAATGAGGGAGGGAGGGAGTGAATGGAGCATGAACGAGAGTGGATCCATAGTGAGTCTTAACCTTGCCTTTGCTTAGTGACCATAGCACTACCGCTGTCTCTCCCGGGTGTGGACTTGCGTCAGTGGGCCTTGCCATGGGCTGCCCAGCTTTGTCACCCTGCTCCAGGAGCTCCAGCCTCTCCCTAGGGCGCAGGACACCACCCCCGGCCACTCCGGCCCAATTTCTTACAGGCTGCTCTGGGATGGCAGCGTCCCAGCACTGCTATAAATAGCATCTCTCCTGGGCCCCAGACGGCCAGTTGGCAAACACTGTAATTTGCTGAAAAGTTTGGAATGTGTCTAAAAATGAAGAAGGCAAATGAGACCAGCCTTGAGGGGGTGCAGCCAGCGTATCCATTTCAGAGAAGCGCTGAGCTCCCCTCCTGCCCCTCACCGACGTCTTTGTGAGGACACCGAAGGCAAGGCTTCAGGGACGGGGGACAGATGTGAGTCTAGGAAGCAAGTATTATCGTTTCCACCGACAGCGGCCACCTCCTGTATTGGCCTCACCCCTGACCTTCCTGTCTGAAGAGGGAGAGGGGCTGCCACCACTGGAAGGGGGTTGCCATGGCTTAACCCTTTCTTGGACTGTGCGTGCTAAATCAAAGGGGATGTGGTGAGCACGTAAGGATTATGGGAGCCAGAAGGAAACCCCCCAAATAATTTTATCCAGCTCCCCCAGTTTGCAAATGAAGAAATGATTGGATAAATGCCAAACAGCAAATTGGAGCAGAACCAGATTTAGGCCGAGGTCTCTGGGATTATGGTTTGGTGCCAAGTCTTGGACCCATGGCCTCCTGTGAGGGGCCACCTCTCTTAGGGAAGGGGGAGGGGTGCAGGGGAAGTGTCCGTGGCTCTCTGATCACACTGAACATTGACGAGTCTTTCTGATGTTCTGGTCGGACTCTCACTGCACTCCTGGAAGTCACAGCCCCTGTTCTTCTCATGGCCCCGGGGATGGAGATTCATCCTCATCCACAAGCCAGAGAAAGGTCAAAGGGGAACTCACCCATCTGTCCTCAAGCCAGGATCAGGGTTTTTCCCAACTCTGCACAGAACTCACTGACTCAAAAGCCATCTTTTATTGTTCTTTGTGCTACCTTCTGGGGTTTTGATTTTCCCCTGAAGGAAGAATCAGAGCATTGAAGATAGTGGTAGAACAAGAAGCAGGAACTCTGAGCTGGAGCCCCAGATCCAGCAGCGTCTCACTGCATCACCTTGCGCAAGTCACTTCGCTTCACAGAGCCTCAGTGAAACCATATATAAACTTATAATGACAACGAAAGCTTCCATTGATGGAGGCCATAACCATGTGCTTTACGTGCATTCATCCTCTTTCTCCTCATAACAACCATACACACAAGATGTATTCTTATCCCATTTTACAGATGAAGAAAGTGAGGCCGAGAGAGTATAGAACTTGTCCAAGACCACACCATTTATTTAAAAGTTTGAAATCCACTGCACTAGATGTTCTGAGGTCCCTTTCGAACCTCATAATTCTGCTTTTGGTGGCTCTAAACAAAATGGGAACTAGTAATAGCTCAGTTGGTAGCTCCCAGCTCTTGTCTGCTGAGAGGCTTTGGGGCAGGGGCAGGCCAGGAGTTGGGATAGTTCACATCTGTGGAGAGGCTATACATAGCGAAGGAACCGGGATTACCGAAGCCTTGGTCCTTCAGCAAAGGCCATGTCTCTGCAGGGTCACATAGTGGGGAATCGTGGCCGAAAAGCTACATCTCGTGGCCAGTTTTAGAACTGCACCCCAGCAGAACTCCCTTCTTAATTTCCAGGGCGGGTCTAGAGGACAATGAAGAAGCAGGGGAAATAGTATATTATAAATATTATAGCCTAGGATGGTCATCTAAATTCTTTGTAGAGTTTTTAAAACACAGGCTTCAGGGCCTCACCCCAGGCCTAGAGAACCAGAACTTCAAGATAAGGGAGCGGGGAGTCTGGTTTTTCGGCTCAGGTGATTCTGCTCAGCCTAGCTGAGAACCCCAAGTACAGAGCAGTTAAGGGGGTGCCACAGTGCTGGTCAGAAGACCTTCTCAGTTGCAGTGGTCCAACCTGTATTTCACTCCTTTCTGAGCCACTGGAATTTTCTAGGCTGCTGACAAAACTAAATCCATTAGGTATTATTTACAAAAGGAAGTCTAGCTGCACCTTAAATGTGACTTGTGCTATACTAGGAAATAAAATGGCAGCTAATAAAGAAAATGTTCATATGGAAATGGAATCGGTCATTTTAGATCAACTTCAATGAATTTAGTCCATAGGCAGCAGATACAGAAGTCTTTCTTTCTTTCTGTCTTTTTAATGTAGTGGTTCTCAACTGGCAAGGGGTGGCTCGATGAGTCCTTCAAACACTAGCCACAACAGAACTCGCATTGTGGTTTTTACTTTTTTTTTTTTTTTTTGTGGTACGTGGGCCTCTCACTGTTGTGGCCTCTCCCGTTGCGGAGCACGGGCTCCGGACGTGCAGGCTCAGCGGCCATGGCTCACGGGACCAGCCGCTCCGCGGCATGTGGGATCTTCCCGGACCGGGGCACGAACCCGTGTCCCCTGCATCGGCAGGCGGACTCTCAACCACTGCGCCACCAGGGAAGCCCTGTGGTTTATACTTTTCAAAGCACTTTTCATGTACTTTACCTAATTGATTCTTCCCAATCGTCATGACCTCCCGTTAAACGAATAAGCCTGAGTCTGAGGCTCGGGCAGTTGTGACCACCTCAAGCCACAGAGTAAGCTAACGGGAGCATCTGTTTTCTCATGTGACCTGCTGCCTCTCAGTTCCTCCCTCACCCCCGGTTGGATTGTCATCCCGCCCTTCCCCTGCTCAGGAAGCTGCCCTGTCTCCCCAGCGATCAAGTCCTAGTGCATAGGCCTGGTTTCGAGGCCCACACAGCCTGGAACGACCTTCTCTCCACCTGTATTTCCTGACTTTTCCCAGCTGGGCTCCTCCCCCTCCCCCTCCCCCCTCCCCCCCATTTCTGATATTCAAGCTGTTCCCTTGTAGAGCACCCCTTGGAGGGAAAAGATGACACGGAGAGGAATAGAGGGAGTGCTCTGCGGGGTCGGGGGGTGGGGGGGGGATGCTGGCAGTGGGTCCCCTTCACAACACTCTCCAAATCCCCATGCATCACTTCTTCAGCCCCTACCAGTCCCTCCTCCTCCAGGAAGCCTTCGTGGCCCTGGTTGAATAACCACTGCCCAGCAGGGCATCACAGCTGCTCATGGCCTCCTATCTGCTCTCCCCCACGTGTATGTCACACATACACCCGCCATTTGCCCTTTCTGCCCAGCACCTTAATTTTTTTTGAGTTACTTCTCTTTGTCCCCTCTGTCACCTGAGGGGGTGGGTGGATAAGAGAGTGCCACCGTCCATGCTGGAACCCACTGTGGGTGGGTTCATGAACACAATGGGGGTGACTGACAGGGCCCCTCCCTCCTGCCACCCCGCATGCGGGGCATCGGCAGAAATCACTGCTGGCTACTGTGACCTCTAGGGCACTGGTCAGCACTACAGAGTGACCCAGGAGTCTGCTCTCTGGCTCTGGTTGTGAAATAATCAGAGCCAGTCTGGGGTCAGGAGGGCCAACTGGGAGTGGGGGGCTGGCATGGGGGGAGGGGGCCGAGGGGCGTAGAGTACTTGCCACGTGCCACTCTCATGCCATCCTTGGGGCACAGAGGCAAAGATTTTTACCCAGTACAGGTGAGAAAACAGGCCGGTGAGGCAGCGCTGAAATTCACAGGCAGCCCTTTCCGCCTTTAACACCTGAGCTTGGCCCTGAGGCCAGAGCTTCTCAGCCCTGGCAGTGCAGTAGAATCACCGGACGCCCTTTAAACACCCCAAGCCCCGGTCTGCACCCAGACCCTCTGTGGGTGGGACCCAGGTGACAATATTTTTCAGGTCCCCAGGGGATTCCGGTGTGCAGCCAAGGGGAGAACGGACACTAAGGGCTGAGATAGCACTTTGCAAACTGTCCCTTCGCGTCCCTGTGTGGCCCCTCGTCCACCTGAGCCTCTTCCCTGGCCTGTGAAATGGGGATAATTGCAGTCCCCTGAGTTGACGAGTTGAAGTGCTTCCTCAGTTAACATCACGACCTGCACGCTTGGCTCCCTTTACCCCGCTCCTCTTGCCAAAGCCCTTATCACATGCAATCATATCGTATTTTATATTTTCCGGAGTTATCATGTTCACACGTTCAAGATTGACACGCCTCTACCTCTGCTAGGACACTGTCCGCATCAGGGCCGGGATCTTCGTCTTTGCTTCATTTTATCTTTTGCTGGATCCCAATCACCAAGCAACTCACACAGCACTCGGCACATGGTAAGGGCTCAATAAATATTTGTTGAATGAATGAATGAATGAATCACTGTGCTGGCACCACAGCCGGCCTCTAATAAATGTCACTGGCATCACTGCTGCTGCCATGGTCATGGCCACAGCCTTCCAGTCTGAACTGCTCACCTCCCGAGCTGTGTGCAATCCTAAAGCCGCCCAAAGTCAAGCTGACTGTCCCTTCCCCTAGAAACTAGCCTCTATGCCGTGCTCCTCAGGCCCCACCTTTCTGGGCACCACCTGGGAGGAGCAACAAAGTTTCAAGATTTCATTTGTAATTCTTCGTAGATGAAATGTCAGAAATATTGGAAAGGCAGAGTCATAAATCTATCCTAATATAGCATAGAGCTTATTAATGAAGAATAAATCACCGAGGGAAACCTCCCCAGAGTACTTTGCCAGGGCCTGCAGGGGGGATGGCATATTTATGTGCAAGTGTATCAGGTCTTTTACTTTCTCAGATATATAGCCAAGGCAGATAATTTGTCAGGGCAGTAGCCTTAACATCCACCAATTATATTTTTTTTCTAGTAAAAGTTAATCTATTCTATAGAAATCTCCTAAGCATTTATTGGATTGAGACCACATCCAAATGTAGAAAATTAAATATACACACACGGCACGACACACAGCATTGTAGGATTTTGGCAGGCCTGGAAATAGAACGACTATACGCCTGGCCCCAAGAGGCTCCCCCAGCAAAAAAATCAGGTTGAAGGAGCTGGAAGGGCCCATCCTCACTGCAGAGGTGGGGAAACCAAGGCCCAGACAGGGGACATGCCTTACTCATGGTCATGGTCACCAACTTGGCTAAGGCTGATGTGAGATGAGAAACCCTGGTCCTTATTCCCACCCCCAAAAGATGTCCACATCCTAGGGAATTCCCTGGCGTTCCAGTGGTTAGGACTCTGAGCTTTCACTGCCAAGGACGTGGGCTCCATCCCTGGGCGGGGAACTAAGATCCCACAAGCCATGTGGCATGGCCAAAAAAAAAAAAAAAGTTCAGAAGATGTCCACATCTGAATCTTCTCAATTGCCCTAATGTCAATATGTTACTACACGGGAGGATAGACTTTCCAGGTGTGATTAAACCAAGGATGGGGAGATTATCCTCGATGGGTCTGATATAATCAAAAGGGTCCTTGTAAAGGAAAGAGGGAAGCAGGAGAGTCAGAGAAGAAGTGAGAACAGAATAGAGGCCAGAATAATGTGGCAGCTTCTAGAAGCCGGAAAGGGCAAGGAAGTAGAATCTTTCTTAGAGCCACCAGAAGGAACGCAGCCCAGCTGACACCTTGGTTTTAGGACTGCTGACCTCCAGAACTGTAAGATATTAAATCTATATTGTTTTAAGCCACCAAACTTGTGATCATCTGTTACAACAGCAAGAAGAAATTAACACGGGGTTAAAGAGAAGCTCTGTCCCAGAAAACTGCACTGGGCAGTGTGTGCAGACAGTGCTAGACAGGGGACCCCATCCCTGAGGGTCACCCCACGTGATCCCCGGCAGCAGGTGACTCCTCCTGTCCAGAGGCCACGGGCCACTGCCTCCCACCTGCTCTCTGTGACACTCTCACCCTTCCGTGCTGGGTTGCAATGGGCTCTTTTCCCATTTGCTTGGTCCCTTGTCTGCAACTTTTCTGCAGCCTGACCCACCCCAATCTTGGGAGAGGAAGTCACTCCCCTCCAAGGGTTATCACTACGCTCCCCTCCTTTTCTTACCTCTGAGAAGCTAAGGAAACAGCAAGATTGTCCAGGGCATCCTTCCCCCCAACCCCTGCAGCCTCTCCTGTTCTCAGCTACCAGCCCTGCCACCCCTCACGGCCTCAGGAGCCACAGAGCCAGGAGGCCCCTTCTCGATGCCTCTCTGGAGACCTGCTCCAGTCTGGCGATTGCTCTCTCCAACCCTGGGTCCTCAGGGACAGAGTTGTGGCTCAGGGCTCCCAGGGGGAGCACCTGGGGAACAGACCCAAATGGAGGGGAAGAGGGAAAGTGGAAATTTGTGAAAAAGAGGTTGGCAGTGGCTGTGGTAGTCGTTCTCGAAGTCTGGCCGGTGGCCTGCCTAGCCTGGCTGGTGGCTTATTAGGGTGCATATTCCTGGACACCACTCTTTTTTATTAATTATGGAAAGGGTGTGAGGTCAGCCACTCCGGGCTGAGCCCTCCCAGTGTGCGAAAGTTAGGCAAGCTCTCCAAGTCCCAGTGTCTCTTCCATAAAGTGGGGGTTCTGATTTGCACATGACAAGAATTATGAGGATTGACATAAATACATAAAGCACAGAGGCAGAGGCTGTGGTTACCCTGCCTATATCTCCCAGGGCCCTATCATCTTTGAGCCCAAAGGACCTAACTTCTGACTGTCTGCGGGCCTGGAAGTGCCACAGAATGAATGCCCCCGGCCCACTCAGCGGGCTCACACAAGGACAGAATGGACTTGGTGTATAAATACCCCAGCTCCCTCTTCCCTCAGACAGATCACTCTGAGGTATGGTTCCCACACTGGCTCCCTAAGTGCCCCAGCGAGATTAAGCCCCAATCACTCACAGGGGTAACCTGCCTGGTAACACACCCCTTGTAAGCTGCCTTCCCTTCCCTGCCTCACTTCCCCACGCTGCTGCTGGAGCTGGCTGTGAGCACCTCTCGGATAAACAACTTGCCCTTGATTCCCTGTCTCAGGTTGGTGTCTGGGGAACTCCAGGCTGAGATGAGCCCTAGCACAGTGTCTGGCAGCCAGGAAGTGAATTCTGTTTGGCTCTCAGTGTGGAGATCAGGTTAGTCCAGATCTGCAGGGCCTTAGGTAGTGCTGTGGCCTAGAGAGGGTTGTGCAATCACTGCTGTCCAGGAATCCGCAAGGATGGGCCAAATGCAAGAAAGCCATTGTGGTCCCAGGGAAGTCACTTACCCTTTCCTTTCTTAGATCCCCAGTTTCTGCTAGCCAGAGAGCTGAGCTATATTCCCAACTCCAGTAAGCCCATCTCCCCTGATCCCAAACCCTTCCAACTGGATTCACCCCTAACCACCACTGTCTCTTGCCCCATCTCGTTTCCCAGTTCCTCCAACAAAGCAAACACTCTTCAGAGACACCTTGCCTCTAAATCTTGAAAGTGCCGTGCGAAGCCCCAGCTGCCTGGACCCCCAGCCACATGAATTCTAGTCCCTAGGGGCATTGAAGTCACCTCCCCGAGAAATCCCTATGATTTCATCTTCTATTTAATCTTTATTTCGCCTCATACTTTTTAGAACTTCAAATAATTTCTAATTTGTAGTAACTAGGAAGCCATAAATCGCCCCTTTATGTCTGAGGAAAATCAATTGTTATTTGACATTTTACCTTAATATTCCTGACTTCCTTCAACTGTAATAAAGCTTCCATCTGCCTTTTCTTTTACAGGCAATTAGTAAGTCACCTTTTAAAAATTTCTCCACATTTTCTATCAAATGAATGCCAGGATCGAAAGGCGAGAGCTGTTTTATGGGATTGAACTCACCGAGTAGAAGGGGTTTATCTGTAGCTTTCGAGGTACCAACACTCATTAATGGGTTTTATTGATTCGGGGGCTTTTTAACCCTTAGCAATAATACAGGTGTCACCTGCCTGTGGCACTTGAGAGGGGGCAGGGATGCTGGGAGGGGCAGGGAGAAGCCCACAGTGTCCAGAGAAACCCTTTGAAATGTGATCACTCCCGGCCCAACTATACTCTCAGAGGTAAATCACAGGCCAGACACCCTCTTTTTCCAAGAGAGAAAGTTTGGGGATTTTTTTTCTCAAATTACCCAGGGGAAGGTGACACTGCTGCCCTCCCCCTGTGGGATCAAAAGAAGGAGGCCTGTTCTTGGGGTCTGAGGAGCTGGGCGTGTTTCCCAGGGCTGCCTCTTTGAGCCTTGGGCAGGTCATTGAAGGAAAGGAAGGCTCAGTTTCCCCAGCTTCGAAGTGGGGAGAAGACTCTCCTCCCTGCCCCCACCCAGGGCTGCTGGGGTCTGCCTGCCAGACCACATTGTGAGAAACGCTTGGAAGAGCATGGAAAATGGAAGAAACTATACACGGAACTAACCAGAACTATGGCCAAGGGTAGAAATCTCAGTCCACAAACTCCAGAATGACACCTTCCTTGCTTTTCTAGAACTCACCCTAATTGGTTCTTCACCTCCACTCCACAGGGCCTTTCCCCAGCATGTTCTCCAGAACCCCCAACTGCCTTCCCCCTCATCCACAACGCCCTTTCCTGCAGGCCACTGTGTGACCCCAGAACACAGGAGGCCTTTCTTGGTCCAGACAGCAGGGCTGGAAGCTTTAGAGAGGTTAGCAAGAGATGAGGAAGCAAATATAAGAAATGTTCTTGGTGGCAGGTGTTCTAAAATTCTTTCAACATTGCTAGATGCTTGAGAGTTTTGCATTAAAATGTTGCAGAGGAAAAAGGGCCCAGTCTGGGGCAAATCTCCCCCAGGTGGAGGGCCTGCCTGTCATGGGAGAAGGGAACTGGTTTGAGCAGAGGAAGAGGAGGGCAAGGGCCTTCTGCATCCAGAGGAATCTGCTTGCAGGAACTGCTGCATTATTTGTAGGCCCAATGCAAAACGAAAATGCAGGGTCCCTTCTTCATACATGACTAAGAGTATCAAGACGGCAATAGCAGAGCATGAAGCTATAAGTGTGAGGCCCTTTTAAGGCAGGGCACACCAACGAAGCCCTGTCTGCTTGGATGAAAGGTCTGTTTTGACCAACTCTTTCCCACGCATCTCTCTATGTCTGATCTTAAAAGATCAGTACTCTGAACCTAGCATCTGATGAAAGTGGGTAGGTTGGGGCCTCTTCTAATAATAATAAGAGCTACTACTTATGCAGGCCTTGCCGTGTGCCAGGCACTGTTTCAGCACTTGACATTGTATTAACTCATTTAATCCTCCCAACAACAGATGAGATTGGACTATTATGACTCCCATTTCACAGATGAGGAAACTGAGGCACAGAGAGGTTAAGTCTTGCCACAGTCTCAGAGCTGATAAGTGATAGAGACAGGCTGACAGTCTGGCTCCAGAGTCTTGCTTTTAATCACTCCTCTCTGCTGCCTCTCTGAAAAGATAGCCAGGAAAAGCCCGATGGTGACAGCCCCCTGGCTGGAATTTTTGCTTGTCTTCGGAGGGCCACTTTCTCATCATTTCTAGCTCAGTGCTTCTCAACTACAATGTTACCACACACCACCTTGAAGTATGTTATAGGTGTCATATTCCTAGTTTTAAAGTACCAAAGTCTGTGAAGAACTGAACTTGCCCTTCATGGTCCTTGAGGTAGATTCTCAGGGGAGTAGGGCACCAGCCAATATCATCACAAGGTGTGGCAGGGCAGGAGAAGCAAGAACTGCAGCTCTAACCTCATTAATGCAGGATTGGAGGAGTGCTGAGAGGGCCTCTCTCAACACAGCTGCCCTAGGGACACCATTGACACCTGGTGGCCACCAGTGGAATTGCAGGCCCAGTGTCTGGGAGAGACAGGGCAGGTTTGTCCTCCGTCTGCTAGCCAGGGAGAGGATCTATGTTCCCAACTCAATAACCCCATCTCCCTTAATCCCAAATCCCTCAGTCTGAAATTGTCACCAACCACTACCTTCTCTAACCCCATCCCCCTTTCCTAGTCCCTCAAATAGAAAGGAAATCCAGCTGTTTCCACTCTTCAGAGTCATCTTGCCTCTAAATCTTAAAGCCACCATGCCAAAGGGTAGTCAGTGCAGTCACAGAAGGGAACAGTGTATCAGCTGTGCTTGGGTGAGTCAGGAAGACCCCCTGGGGATGAGGCCCTTAAGGATGGGTAAGAATTAGCCAGGAAGACAACAGGGGAAGGACACTCCTGGAAGAGAGGACAGAACTGAGCCAGGCTTTGTAACAAAAGGATATAAGGCATGTTTTGTACCAAGGTGCATGCTATGGTTATTATTTCATTTCACCCTCACAAACAACCTTGCTCACCCTTTAATAGAGGAAATTAAGATTCAGAGAGATAAACTTACCTGCACAAAGTAATCAGATATCTAAGTGGCAGGGCCAGATTGTCTGATGTGAGTTGTGGAGGATTTGAGCTGGTACAGATCAGGAAGAACTCTAGATCACCCAGGAAAAATAATTAACATTCAGGGTGGCTTTCAAGCACCTTCATAGTCCTTGGTTCTGAAGCCTGCCCGGTCCTCAGGGGCACTGCCAGGACGATGAGGATCCCACCAAGGCAGCTGGCACTGGCTGGGCTCGGCTTCCATGCAGGACAGAGAAGGCTGCAGACATTGAGATTTATGATGGTTGTGGCCTTCATGACTTAATGGTCAGGAGTTGAGCTATTTCATCTCATCACACAGTTTTGCCTAGAAATAGCTGCAAACCTGCATTCCGGGATGGTTTTCAGTCATGAGAGGGTGACCTGTGTCTCTCCTAAATCATATTAATGCTCAAGGCAGCAGGCCTGTGCTTCCTTCCCTCTGCAGTATCTTTCGCCTTCCACCAGCCATATTCTTCTCTGAAGGAAAGTCTCTCTGGACCAGCAATGCTGAGGAACACAGAGGAGGGGCAGGAAGGCTACTCTGGTGTGACCCATCCTTGGGCCATCTGCCCCCAACACACACACAGACACAGGCAAACCTTCGAGGAGCAGCAAATTGGCTTGGCCTCCCCCAATCTCTCTCTCTGAGGATTAACATAAATCCCCTCCCCCGCTTCCCTCCCTCTCTTCTTCCCTCTTCCCTCTCCCCCAGCCTCACCAAGCTGCCCCGCCAACCCCGCTCCCGCCCTCCAGGACTTGCTGAGCAGTTCAAATGAAGGCATGACCCCTTCCTCCCAGAGGACTCAGTCCTTGAATAAGACCCTCCAGAAGACCCTGTGTGTAAGGGGGTTCCCTGTGTTCCCCTGAGCCCCCCTCCCAAGTACAGCTCCTCTCCCCACCTGCCTAGGAGTCCAGGGACTTGCTTTAGGGCTCTAGAGGTCCAGGTAATGGATAGAGAGAGAGAGAACTTCCCATCCTGGGTGCAGACTTGGGGATCCAATGGCAGGTCCCTGGGCACAGACAGTGGGGCCATCTCGGCCGTGGGCATTGGCTGGTGATGACTCTAGTAAACAGTGTCCTTGCTGATCCTTTTCACTGTCCACTCACAAGCACTTCCTGACTCAGGAGGGTCCTTGTGAGCCACTTCCCCAGATCTGTCCCTAAGTCCACCCCCTTGCTTACTCCCCCTCCCCTCATCCTCCCCTGGGGTCCCACTCCACACCCTCTTGGACCTCCATGGAAAAAAACTCCTTCGCTTTTCTTTCACTATATATCTTGATGGCCCATTAAAAGCCAAAGCCAAAGCCAAATCATTAGCAACAGACAGTTGCCCTTCTCTAAAAGCAGGCAGGGCTGGTCTTCAAACCCTCCCTGGGAGGTGAGATTCGTTTGTATCCTACCCTGTTGGAGTCATGCCCTTCCTTCACCCTCAACTCCTAGAATGAGCAGTAAATAAACGGAAGAAAATGAAAACAGACCCGTGTCCATAATGAGACACAGGATGACTCCCCTGGGACCGGTGGGCACATCCCTGCTGATTTCTGGGGGGTTGCACCAGGCAAGGCGGGGGTGTAGCTCTGAGCTCGGCCAGCAGGGGGAGATGGGAGGCTGTGGGCGGCCGGCCGAGCGGCCGTGGGACCAAGAGTCCGCTTTCAGCGCCCAGAGCAGGGACAAATGGGACCCGTGGCTCCTCTCTCCAAGGCTCCCTGGAGCCAAAATCTATGGGCAGGTAGGGACCAAACACTGCCAGGGCGTTTCTCTTGCATCGGGAAACTGGGAGTCCCTGGACAGCGCCACCGCGTTCGGGCCGGCTGCGGAAAACGGGAGATGCCTTCCCAGTGTTGCCTCCTGGGTTCTGGTCCCAGTCCGTGATGGAAAGGCTGAGGATTTCTCGGTGCCCCTGTTGCCCCATCTGTGAAGTCTCAGGGTTAGCGCGCCAAAGATCCCTGAAGCCCCGAAGGCAGTGTGTGTGGAGGGGAGGGCGCTTGTCCTCAGCTATTTCAGAAACCCAATGGAGGGCGCACATCTACCTTCTAGACGGCTGCCCAGAGTTGCCCAGACAAACCCAGGTGCCAAGGGCTGACCGCCCTGCAGGCACTGGTGCTTTCTGTCATTCTGAACTAGGAAATGTGCCTGATGATCGATATGAGAGATGAAAATAAATGCAAGTACATGCAGCTTCTTTGGTAAATAAGAATATCAACTCACAGAGCCCATAGGAATTGCGGGTTGGTGTTGGTGGTCAGCCTTCCCTTCCAGCTCTCCCAACCCTGCCAGTCTTTCATGCTTTCTCCTCTCTCCCTATGGAGAAATTGTCACGAATCTCCTTAGCCTGGATGTTCCGTGTCCTCCCCACTCCCCCTTGCCAAAGCCATCAAACCTCATTACCGGAAACAGGGCTTTATTCTAAGAGGAATAAAGTGGGGCTGGAGGCTGAGTCCCCACAGGTTCTGTTTCCTCTGGAAAAAAAAAAGTCGGAGTGCTTGGGACACGGTGGCGAGGGTCCCCGTGGCAGTGACTTTGCCCAGCCTCCTCTGGTCGAGGAGGGATTCACGGTGCAAACTCTTCTCCAGGGCAGGGACAGGTGACCCAGGCCTGGAAGAGGCCAACCGAGTGCACAGCCGTGGGAGCCGGCAGGACTTTGTTGTGGCCTGGGATCTGGGAGCAGTCACCACCATGCCTTCCTTTAGCAAGGAAAGAGGCACAAACGTCCTCCACCCGACCCTGGGGCAGTGTCTGCGTGGCCTGCCTGGGGCCTCAGAGCCTCTGGAAGTGGAGCTGCCTGGGAATCTTGCTCACCCCAGGGCAGCGGCAGCAGCAGCAGGACTCATGACCTTTCACCTTGACCTTTCACCATAGCCTGACCCCTCTGAGGTGGGAGTGAGTGCAGGGGCACAAGGTGGGGGATGTCCATGTCAGAGGAGAAAGGGCTTTTAAACCAGAGAAGTTGGAGCACTGAAGACAGTGTTAGCAGCCGCCGCCTGGATTCGCGGGCTTACAGGAGTTAGGAGGCTCCAAGATGTCACCAGGCATGACCCTGGTCCCAGAGCCGGTGAGGGGCAAAGCCAGGCCTCGAACCTTCTTTTCTGATTCCCAAGTGAAGAAAGAAAAGCAGACGTGTTCGCAGCCAGAGGAGCACCAGGCGGTGCCCATCCTCGGGGTGGCAGTGGGAGGAGGGCCTGCTCTGCCCTCGGGCCCCTCCCGCCTGGGATCTGATTGCTCTGCAAGTTCAGTGACCTGTTTAGCGACAATAGGCAAGGCGGGCTGGACTGCTCCGACAAATACGGGTGTGCCCCGCCCCTGAATTTATGCGACCCCCACACCTGGGGGGCTTGTGGCAGTAATTCAAGGAGCCATCTGCAGCCCGAGGAGCATTCCAGAGACCTGTTGAATCCAGAGCTGCTTCCCCAGGGACCATTAATGGGCACAGATGCCTCCTGCAGAGTCCTCGGTGGCCCTGGACTCCCTGCTGCCTTCCCCTCCCCCTCCTACAGCCTCCTTCCCCCTCCAGGTCCTGCCCCTAGCCCACCCTCAGGGCAACCCCATGCCCTGTGCAAACACTCAAGTCCCCCACCCCCCACCCCCACACACACAAACGACTTCAGCACCTTCCAGTGCCCTCTGACTCTTCACCCCGCATTCTCCATTCTGCATTCTGCCTCTCAGCGACCCTTCCAACGTCCTCTCTCCTTGCTTTCCACCAGAACCGCTCCTTCTGGCTTGTTCCTGTTCCCCACTGCCCTGACGTTAGGATTACCCGTGGGGCCCCCAAGGACCCGCCGCAGGAGCTCCCAGGCCAGGGCCTCTTCTCTGATCTCCTAGGGAGGTGCTCAGTGCCTGTCTATGGGTTGACAAGTGTTCTTACATTTACAGTCGTCTTCTCTGAGCAGCGCAGGGAGAATGAGATGGGTTCTCTGAAATTTCCGCTCCTGCGTTTTGCAGGGACAAGCCTGCTTGGAAAGTGCATTGCAGGGGAGGCAGGCCAGGCCGCTTCATCCTGAGTGTGGACCCCAGCCCTGTCCTGCTGGGCCATTTGTCCTTCCACAAACCCCACTCTGCTCACCCATTCTCAGCCTCAAGTCCCAGTCTCTATCTGGGGTTAATGGATCCACCATCTTCCCTTCTCTGGACTGCGAGCTCCTGGGCAAGCCTCCTATCACCACCACAGCACCCGGCCTGTCACTGTAGGCCCCGTGGGTGCACCACCTTTGCTCGTGGTGTAGTTACCATGCTGCCTTAAGGTTCAGAGAGGTTTGTGGACTCAGCATGGGTCACCCCGCCGGGAAGGGGCTCAACTGGGGAACAGTGCCTGGCTCAGTAAATACATGTTAAATAAATGATCGAGACACTTTCTATTGTTCCTGAAACGTGGCAGATTTTATTCTCAAAGTGACACTTCCCATCCCCTGCCATCTTTTGCCCAGACTGTGCCCCCTCCTGACTGCCCTCTCCCCTCTCCTCCATGCTGCCATGCCAGGCTCACACCTTCGTGTCCTCCATGATGACTTCTGGGACTACTCGGAGCCCAAATGACCTTCCAGGCCTCCAGTGCCTGTGGATGCCACACTGTTTGGTGTGTTTCTTATATGCTTGGGTCTCTTACATCCTTTGTTATTATTCATATGAATACGTCTCATCTCTGAAATCGGACTGTATGACAGGTGGAGGAAGGGACTTATCATTTTGTATCACCAAGTGTTCCGGGTGGTACTGAGTCCCTGCCAGTTTCTTCACGGAGAATGCCCAGAGCTGCCCTTAATTTCCATTTTGGAACAAGATGGGTAGCAATGCGTAGTAGTGCGCCCCTCCTCCCCCCCGGCCATGTCTCTGACTACATTTCTGACCACTCTCCATCTCGCTCGCTCTTTTCCAGCCTCCTTGCCATTCCTTGGGGTCTCCAAGTGCCCCTGTGCCTCAGGGCATTTGCACGTGCTGCTCTCTTGGCCCAGACTGTTTTCTGGATATCAGCATGCCTCCTCCATCCCTCATTTCCGTCAGGTCTCTGCTCAAATGTCACCTTTTCGGAGAGGCCATGCCTGACCTTAGTAAGACAGGAATTCTTTTCTCCATATTAGAGATTCTGCCTGTGGCAGGTACTGTGCCAGGTGAATTTTTGGGCCCGGGCAGGTGAACAAGGCAGATGCAGGCCCTGATAGCATCTGCCTTCCAGTTCTGCCACTGGGTCTCACCGGAAGGGACACTGCAGGCCTGTAGTGGGGACAGCTGTCCACCCCCCC
>NW_020174923.1:18183269-18206419 GCF_003031525.2 Neophocaena asiaeorientalis asiaeorientalis
CCCCCCCCCCCCCCCCCTCCTGGCTTTATCTTCCATTTAAAATCCAGAAAACAGAAGCTGGGACCGACATGAGCCTGGGGTGCTTTGGAGGGGAGGGGTTCAGTAAACAGCAGGTAGCTCTCTTCCCACTCTCTGTGTCTGCATGCAGCTGTGGGGCCACAGACACCACAAGGGCTTGATACCCCATCCTTCCCCCACCATTCTAGGGTCAAAAGCAGGTCCTCACACTTTGGAAGAGGTAGAAGCTTAGACCTGGGTTCATTGTAGAATACGCTGCAGTTCTTCTTCTCACCACAAGATGGTGCCTCAGGGCCCAGGGCCAGTCCTTAGCTCCAAAATGTTTCAACCTTAAACCCTGAACCCGTTTTTCTTACTCTTCCTTTCCTTGTGTAATAGGTGGAAGCTCCTCCAGAGATTATAAAGCAGGACCCTTTGACCAGGGTGTGAGATGCTTTGAAGGTCCAAGAACTGGGACATTAACTGTTTGTGTGCTGAACGTGGGAGTTGGGTTGTGGGTTAAGCTGACAGAGGAGATGAATGCTGTTACTGTTTGAAAATGGAACCAGCAAAACTAACCCAAAGGCTGAGGACACGCGTCAGTGTGCGCATGCGAGTGTGCGTGCACGTGTGTGTGAGACCAGAGCACCCATGTACATCGGGGTTTCAGAGCTCATCTCTTGTGTCCAGCTGTCTGAGAACTTGGACTGATAAAACCGTTCCTTAGAGGGTTGGGGAGGGTGAACATTCATATGTGTAGAGGGAGAGGGATGTGGGGACACTTCCGTCCCGACGTGCCTTCTAGTGTGTCTAGTTGTGTGTGTGTGCAGGTGGGAGTACCTAGATCAAGCATTTGTGGTTGTGCCGTGTGTGTCTGCCTCTGCTTTGGTATTTCTGCCCAGATGACGAGGGCTCTGCCCTAAGCGTGAGTAGGTCACCCAGTAGCTGCTCTGAGAGCATCTGCCACAGACACACATACAGCTTCTGGTGCGCTGAGCCGCTCTGTACTTGATTTTGCGTATGTGTGTGCTCTACGTAGGGACTCTCAGGGCCCAGGCAGGAGGTGTGCAGGTGTGTCCGCATGTTGATATGTGTGGCATACCCCTTGTGACATGCCTCCCCTGGGGCTCAGGCCAGGCCAGCTAGCTCTTTGGCTATTGTACTTCTCCATGACCCAGTGTCCTCCCAGGCTTCCCCCTCCTCAGTCAACATTGCCCCTGCCTTTCCCCTTGGCCAAGGATACCTTAGGGGAGATTGTTTATTTCTTCAATTAAAAGAAGAAGGGCCCTGGGAGGCTGCACACTCAAAATTACCACATTTTAACATGCTCTGACCTTCATGACCCCATACATCTCACAGGGGTGTCTCAGCTACCCTACCCCCCTAACCTGGGTTCCTCCCTGCCCTGAACTAAGGGGTTCACAGCCTCCCCAGAATTGGCTGGGGAGATCTGAGCTTTTCCTCTCTGTGGCCAGAGAGACCCCATGTGTCTCTGTTTGCATGTGTAATTGTGTGTTAATCTTTCGGTTCCTACAGATCTTTTCTGCCTCAATGTGGTATTCAGGAAAGTCTAGAAAGCAGAAAAACCAGATTCCAACACCCCCTCCCTGGCTGTGTGACCTTGGACAAGGCCCCTAACTTCTCTGGGCCTCAGACTCCTCCCTGGTAAAATGAAGCTGATGTACCCTATGATCGGAAACTCCTTCCTGCTCTGTTGCTGTGAGATCTGAGATCCTTTAAGTAGAACCTTATACAGTGAGTATAGAAGGAGTCAGCATCTTTCATCCCCATTTTACAGATGAAATGCAGCAAGATCTCTCCTGGGACACTGCTTTTTCCACAAGGCCACCCTGAAACAGGCAAAGATGGAAAGAGCATCAGGAACACAGACACACGCTCACCACTGTGGGCTGCGATCTTTTAGAACACCCCCAAATAGCCAGGAGGAAATTGATGGGAACTTGTCTCACAGCCCTACACAGTAATTATCAGTGTTCGTAATGATACCCCAAGGCATTACATTCCCCTGAAATGCCTTCGGAATCATCAAAGAAAGATTAAGCCATGCCTAGTGTAATTGCTTTTTGAAATATCTTCTATTTTATTCTCTTGCTTGGAAAATTGATAACCTATGGATTTTCAATTAACTTTAAGTTACGAAGAACATTCAGTTTACCCAAGTATCCCATCCATTTTCTGTTCCCTTTTAGGAGGGGTTTATTATCCATCTCAGGCTGAATCCCCCAAAGAGGACAGTATTTTGGGGCTGGAAAAATCATGGATCGGTCATTGGAGGCCCTAGCTCCAGCCCTTTCTAAGACTGTTGACCCTGCAAGTCGCCTAGCCTCTCCCAGCCTCAGTTTCCCCACCTGTACAAAAATGGATTAATGCCAGCCCAGCTCCCTCAGGGTCATTGCTAGAAGCAAGTAGGTTATGGGTGTGTTTGTGAATGCCATGTCTGTGCAAATGAGAGGTACATGGGAAGCACTTGAGAATTGCTTGATAAGACCTCGGGCTCAGCCAACAAAACTGCTAGCTTGGGCAAGGAACACTGGACAGGCTTCCTGGACCCACGGTTTTCCCAACAGCAACCTGTGCAGCTCTGGGCAAGTCACTAGGCCTCCCTGGGCCTCGGTTTCGTCATCTGTAAAATGGGAGCAGGCAGACTTGGAGGAGACCAGAAATTGCAAAGTGGCAGTTCAAGAACCAAATTCTGAGGGACAGAGTGAGACAGTGGCATGCATATATATACACTACCAAATGTAAAATCGATAGCTAGTGGGAAGCAGCCGCATAGCACAGGGAGATCAGCTCGGTGCTCTGTGACCACCTAAAGGGGTGGGATAGAGAGGGTGGAAGGGAGGGAGAAACAAGAGGAAGGAGATATGAGGATATATGTATATGTATAGCTGATTCACTTTGTTATAAAGCAGAAACTAACACACCATTGTAAAGCAATTATACTCCAATAAAGATGTTAAAAAAAAAAAAAGAACCAAATTGTGCCCACGGGCATTTTTTTTTTTTTTCTGCCGCACTGTGCAGCTTACGGGATCTTAGTTCCCTGACCAGGGATCGAACCCAGGCCCTCAGCAGTGAAAACCCTGTGTCCTAACCACTGAACCTCCAGGAAATTCTCGGACTAGCAGTGTTTTAAATTCATTACCAATATTTAAAAACTGAGAGATCATACAATTACCACATCAGGAAAAAAAAAAAAAAAACAAGAAAAAAAACCTGATTAAAAAATCGGCAGAGGGGCTTCCCTGGTGGCGCAGTGGTTGAGAGTCCCCCTGCCGATGCAGGGGACGTGGGTTCGTGCCCTGGTCCGGGAGGATCCCATGTGCCGCGGAGCGGCTGGGCCCATGAGCCATGGCCGTTGAGCCTGCGCGTCCGGAGCCTGTGCTCCGCAATGGGAGAGGCCGCAGCAGTGAGAGGCCTGTGTACCGCAAAAAAAAAAAAAAAAAAAATCGGCAGAGGATCTGAATAGACATTTTCCCAAAGAGGACACACAGATGGCCAACAGACACATGAAAAGATACTCAACATCATTAATCATCAGGGAAATGCAAATCAAAACCACAATGAGATACCACCTCACACCTGTCAGAATGACTATCAACAAAAAGACAAAAAATAACAAGTACTGGTGAGGATGTGGAGAAAAGGGAACACTTGTGCACTGTTGGTGGGATTGTAAATGGGAGCAGCCACTATGGAAAACAGTATGGAGGGTTCTCAAAAAATTAAAAACAGGATTGCCATACAATCCAGCAATTTTACTTCTGGGTATTTACACAACGAAAATGAAAACAGAAATTCAAAAAGATATATGCACCCAATGTTCATTACAGAATTATTTACAATAGCCAAGCTATGGAAGCAACCAAAGTGTCGATTGACAGATGAATGGCTAAAGATGTGAAATATATATATGTCATAAAAAAATGAAATCTTGCTGTTTGTGACAACATAGATGGCTCTAAAGGGTATTATGCTAAGTGAAATTAAGTCAGACAAAGACAAAACAAAATCTGTACAATCTCACTTATATGTAGAATCTAAAAATCAAAACAAACAAACAAAACAAAATGAAAAGAGACTCATAGGACTTCCCTGGTGGCGCAGTGGTTAAGAATCCACCTGCCAATGCAGGGGACACAGGTTCAAGCCCTGGTCCAGGAAGATCTCACATGCTGTGGAGCAACTAAGCTCATGTGCCACAACTACTGAACCTGCACTCGAGCTCACGAGCCACAACTACTGAGCCCATGTGCCACGAGTACTGAAGCCCACGTGCCTAGAGCCTGTGCTCCACAACAAGAGAAGCCGCTGCAATGAGAAACCCGCACACCGCAATGAAAAGTAGTCCCTGCTCACTGCAACTAGTGAAAGTCCACGCACAGCAACGAAGACCCAACGCAGCCATAAATAAATAAATAAATGTATCAAAAACAAAAGAGAGAGAGAGACTCATAGATACAGAGAACAAATGGGTGGTTGCCAGAAATAGGTACAGGAGATTAAGAGGTACAAATCTCCAGTTATAAAATAAATAAGCATAAGGAATATATTCAATAATATTGTAATAACTTTGTATGGGGACAGATGGTTACTAGACTTATCATGGTGATCATCTCAGAATATATGCAAATGTCAAATCACTATGTAATATACCTGAAACTAACATAATATTGTACATCAACTAGATTTCCCTTTTAAAATAAATAAATATAAATAAATGAATAAAAATTGAGAGATTGCATTAAAAATCTAGAATCATGGTTTTGAAAAAAAAAAAAAGAAAGAAAGAAAGAAAAGGAAAGGTCTGGTTAAACCAAGCCAAGATCTTGCAAGGCAAAACTGGCCAGTGTCAAGCAGCTGTTGGGCCCCCCCCATCTCTCACTCTACCCCTGTGTCTCCCAGCTGGCTCTCCTAGCTTGTGTTTACTTGCCCACCCCCCCCTCCCCGCCCCTGTGGGTTCATGACCCCTAGACCTAGAGGTCTCGAAGCCTTTAGGCCTTGACAGTCACAGTTCCCTCAGGGATGCTGCCCTTTGTCCTAAGGAGAAAGAGTGACACAGGAGCTGCCCAGGGCCACTCTTCTCACCTGGCCCCGAGCTCTGGAAGGGCACATTCCTTTTGCACCTTCCAAGCCGATGCAGAGCAAAGCACCTTTGAGGAAACCCCCCCCCCCCCCCCACCCTCCCCAGCCCTCACAGACCTCGCAGCCAGAGCCAGTAACTCACAGCTGTGGTAACCCGCGCGCTGATTTCTGTTTTAAAAAATACTTCTGGATAAACAGCGAGGGAAACCCGAGCTGTTCCCACACCACATAAATCCCCGGTTTGCTGTCCTATCTGGTTAGCTGGTTTTCCCCCAAATAATAGCACTGCTGCCTTGCATCAAGGGCTGGAAAAGTGCGTCCTGGGAAGTGGGCCTGGGAGTCTCCCAGGCTGGCGCCCGGCCCAGGCCTCCCTCCTTCTCTCTTTCAGCACTTCCTGCCCAGGGCACTCACCTTTGTCCTCACTCCCTTCACCTGCATGCCCTTCCTCCTCCCCCTCCTCCTGTCTGCTTTGTCTCACTCCAAAGGCCTCCATGGGAGACCTTCCTGGGGGACCCTGGGCTCCTCTTGCAACCAGAAAGCCCACAGCCAAAGTTAAACCTACCGGACCACCATCCCTCCCCCTGGATTGCCCCCTTGAGAGTTTCCTTCCAGAGCCTTCTGTCAAAGTGCAAATATCCTGGCTCAGAAAGTTAGGTCAGAGCCTTCTCCATCTTGAAGATTAGTTTTGCCTTAGATTAGGGTTTCCAGACCTAGGGGGCAGAAAAAGGCACCCAGTTAAATTTGAATTTCATATAAACAACAAATACTTTTTCAGCTTAAGTGTGTCCCCAGTATTGCATAGAACGTATTTAACTGGGCTCCCTGTATTTTTTCTGGCTGCCCTAACTTAGAGCCTTCCCTTGAGATCAACGTGCCTTTAGCTCCTTCAGGCACAGAAGCTCTGGAAGGGGTGCGTTTACTGAGCACCTACTGCACATCGTCTATACAGCCAGCTTCCACTTTTCAGTTGAGGAAACAGAGATCATGTGACCTCCGGGAGCTGGGGTCCAGATGCAGGCCACTGTGTGCATTATTGTGCCTTCCAGTCATCTGCCCACAATCTTGGTAGCAGACAAGTGACGGTTGCACCAAAGGTTTAAAAAATATGTACACAAGAGAGAAGTTTCATCTGAGGGAACTGTCTCTATTATTAACGCAGTATTTTCTGGGATTTAGGGGAAGACCCTGTCATCAGGTACCCCTGGGACATTCCCCTGAAATGTCTTGGAAGCTTCCTGGGAGCATCTGTGACCGTTGTGAGGACTGTATTCCGTGGTTTACTCAACTCCGACCTGTCCATCCAATTGGTTGAGCCTCACAAGAGTCCTATAGGTGAGTAGTAACCCTTCTGCCTCAAAGTTTTCTGAGACAAAAAGGACATATGCATTCCAAATAATTCCCAGGACCAGCAATAAACATTCTAGTCCAAAATGATTTCCGTCATATTTAAAGCTTGTCTGTCTCCCCTCCCATCCCTCGTGGTCTTGCTAGGGATCAGGTGTCTTATCTGATTCACATGTTCTGCTACATGAGCGAATGCTAATGACCTCACCTTGTCCCTCTCAGGTGGCCTTCTGCAGTTGTCCTCAAGGCAAAAACCTCAGGTATTTTCATCATCATCATCCAGACGTTACCACTAATCACTGTACACCAGGCTATGGCGCAAGATTTCCTACATCACCTCACTCTCTTCTCAGCAACCCAACGGGGAAAGAAGAAAAAATTTATTCCCACTGTACAGATGAAGAAACTGAGGCTCAGGAATTCCCTGGCGGTCCAGTGGTTAGGACTCGGTACTTTCACTGTCGGGGCCCAGGTTCAGTCCCTGGTCAGGGAACAAAGATCACACAAGCCACTCGGCACGGCCAAAAAAGAAAAAAGAAAAAAGGAAACTGAGGTTCAAGTGATAGAGTTGCCCAAAACCATTCAGTTTATTAGTGGCCGAGGTAGGATTTGAACCCATGCTCTCCTGATTCCCAAGGCTATGATCTTGACCCTCTGTTATGTTACCATAGAAGAAAGTATGGGGTGAGGAGGCCACTAGGTTGGGCTGTCTTCACCCTCCATGGAGCCGTGACCTGCCCCGTAGTCCAGCTGAGTAAGGAAGGGGAAGACATAATAATTCCCCAGGTCCATCGCCCTTTACAGTTAGCCGGCTCTTTTCACAGACATCAGGTCATTTATCCTCATAACAGCCACAGGAAGCCAGTACTGTCATCTCTACTTGGCCAGCAAGAAAACTGAGGCTCAGAAAAGGGGTGTGACTTGCCTGAGGCCACAGAGCAGAAGAAGGGCAAGGCCACACCTCGAATGGAGTCCCTGCCTCCAGGCCCCGGGTTCTCCCCTGACACCCCTTTAAGTCCAGGCACAGGTTGGGGGGGGCAAGTGCGGAAGCAGGTCTGCAGGCGCCAAGGGCACGCCTGCTTGTCGAGCACAATGGGGGAAATTCCGAAAGTTCCTTGGGATGGCTCAGGTCTGGCCAAGCCCACCGTCCTCCTCAGGGACCCTCCTCCTGATGCAGCCTTTTCCTCTTCCTCCCCTGCCTCCCCCAACAACAAGCCGAAATGGGGTCCCCTCCCTTCCTGTAAGCCCTGCTCCCCTTGGCTGCGCAGGGATCCTTTCTGCCATGTCCGTCCACCTCTGTCTCGCAGGCCTCGGGGCCTTGGCGGGGACACGCTGACTTGGAGGAGGTTAAAGGTGCCGGTGCTCGGCCTTCATCTAACAAATGGGTCGCCGTGAGGGGAGGACCATTGTTGTTCTTTCCTGGCCTCAGAAGAGGGGCCTGTCAGGAAGATGTAGAGGCCGGCAGGCCCCCCGCTGCGCCCCGCAGGGAGGCTGACAGACGCCAGCAGCTGTGCGGGCGCCGGGGTGCCAGGGCCCTGCCTTCTCAGCACAGAGGGCCCCCCGTGCCCCTCCTGACCTCTCAGCGCCCCCCCCACCCCTGCCACGACCCAGGGCCCACCCTTCCAGGGGCAAAGGGCCAGGCTCTGGGCCTCCCTGGGATGGGGTCCCTGGCCAGATGCGGAGGCCAGAACAGGAATCCGATTACAGCATGCGGGCCAGGCCCCCGGGAAGGCTTTCCTCCCTCCCAGCCCCCTGTGGATTCCTTCCAGAGCCCTCACAGCCTACAGCCCCTCGAGGGACCTCCCGAGGCTGTTTCTGTAGAATTTCCTCAGTGCCCCCCGCAGTCCCACACTCTCCCTTTGGAATCACTGAGGTTGAGAACTAGATGTACTAGGAAGGGAGCCACATGTATCTATTACCTACTTCGCACTTCACATAAATGATTTCATTTCAAATTCTCCAGCGTCTGTGGGGTGGGCATTCTGATGCCGTGGGGTCAGGCTGCCTGTGTTTGAATCCTGGATCCTCCCCTTCCCAGCTGTGTGACCTTGTGCAGGTTACATAGTCTCTCTGTGCTTCAGAGTCCTCTTCTGAAAGATGGAGAAGGTGAGAAAAGCTCTTGCCTCCGAGGGCTTCTGTGGGTGTCCACTGGGGAATGTGTGTGAGGTGCTAAGATCAGGGGATGAATGGCAGCTTTAACTACCATCCCAGGTGAGGAAATGGAAGCTCAGAGAGGTGAGGTGACTTGCCCCAGGGCACACAGTTGGGAAGTGGCAAACTTCAGATTTGAACTCAGACCTGTCTAACCCCAAAGTCCACGCTCCTTCTTCCTCTGCATCAAACTGCTCCAGACTGGACAGCCAGACACCTAAGGGCAATTCCTGCTTCTGCCATTTCTTTCTTTTTTTTTTTTTTTTTTTTTTTTTTGCGGTACGCGGGCCTCTCACTGTTGTGGCCTCTCCCATTGCGGAGCACAGGCTCCAGACACGCAGGCTCAGTGGCCATGGCTCACGGACCCAGCCGCTCCGCGGCATGTGGGATCTTCCCAGACTGGGGCACGCACCCGCGTCCCCTGCATCGGCAGGCGGACTCTCAACCACTGCGCCACCAGGGAAGCCCTGTCATTTCTTAACTGTGTGATTCTGAGCAGCTCACATCATCTGTCTGAGCCTCCATTTCTTCATTTGTAAAATGTGGAGCGTAATTCTTACTTTACCCACAATAGGAGAGTTGTGAGATTCAGAGGAGAGATGTGTGTGCAACAGGTAAGTCCTGGACAAAGCGGAGAGGTGAGTGTGGTTTGTGGCTATGACCCCATCTCCTCTACCAGCTGGCAACACCCTGGCCACCTGTTCTGGAAGACAGGGTGCCTATTTCATGAAGAACATGTGTGCAGCCTCCAGTCTGCAGAACTGAGACCTGTGGCCCCTTCTGGGGGAACCCTGGGCATCTTTGAAACAAGCCAGCGGGGACATTGTTTTTCTGGTCCATTCCCATTTCAATCCCAATCCTGCTGCACTGGGCCATGGAAATATTCAGTGGGAGAGGAGCTCTGGCCCCATGTGCTTAGAAAGTTTTCCTCCAAGAAATTATATTAACCCTCCAGAGAGGCCAGCAAGGTCATGGGGATTGAGTAGACTGATTGCCCAGTTGAAATGGCAATAGGTCCTTCTGTGATGGGCACCAGCCCGGAAGACCATGCAACCGTTTGCCGAAGAGAACTCCTTTGGGAATGAGAATCCCCTAATTCCTATTTCCATGCCCAGATTCCATGGAAACCTTGGCCTCTGGGGGTGGGGAAGGGGAAGCAGGTGGGTGAAGTTTACGGGACCAAAGAGCAGGCGGGGGAGGCCTGGAGAAACTTCAAGGAACTTATCTAAGTGTCTTTCCTTTGCCGTGGAGAAAAATGACTTGAAACGCCTCTGGAGAAGAGTGTGGCTAATTGGCATGTAAGTTGGGGGTTAAAGAGCGGAAGGAAGAATCTGATTGTTTTTTTAAGTTACTGAGAAAGTGAGAATGTCACTTTGGGCCGAGAGAAATCACTTTTTTCTGGGGTGTGTCTTTCTACTACAGACCATAGTGGGCCGCTGAGACTTGCAAAAAAAGATTTCTTTTAATCCACCTTCCTTTTTGCAAGCAGCAGTAGAAGGGCCTTTAAATCAAATGCAATCAGCGAACTTGTCTCTTGCGCTCATTCCCCGCTTCACTCCCTGGAACTTGATGGATTCTGGATATGACTTAAGTCTTTTTCCAAATCCAAGACTTGGGGAATTTTGTTAACAGTGCAATAAAATAACTTCATAGTGTTACAGGAGAAACATTAAAGAAAGTGTGTGTGTGCTGCTCTCTTTCCTAAAAAAAAATACAGACAGTGTTTCTTTAAAAGACTCCATCTGCAAATCCCATTAGATGTGCATATAAGGTTTCTGATGATTAATAGTTGCCTACTCGGGTTTTGGTTGGAGGGGATCGTGTGTGTGCTGGTTAACCCCTCCCTCTCCTCTCTCACATTTCACTTCAGAAATCTGTCACTCTCTCCCCTACCGAAGGATTTAAAAGTGTGTCTCAGCAGCCCTGGACCAGCTCTTTGCAGGCATTTGCTGCGGGCTCCAAGACAAGCACTCATCAGCTGGTGCGTCTGGGCTGGGACAGTGAAAATGTTTAGTGTCATCGGCGACAAATACACGTACAGGGGACCCCACTAGGCAGGTTGGTGTGTCGGAGGGGGGGACCAGGAAGCCAGGAACGAAGTCCAACATAGGTGCGGGCACACGTACGTGTGGCCAGACACATGTGTGCGTAGCTGTAAGGAACAACGTTAGCTTTGGTTTTTGTTTTGGTTCCTGGGGTGAATTTTCTGTTGAACCTTTTTCCCTCCTGTTAAAAAATTTTTTTTTTTTTTTTGCATTTTTAACACTTTGAATATAAAAAGTGTAAGACTCCAGCCTTTGAAAGGACTGAGGCGTGCATCAGACAGCAGATGGATCCAGTGGCCAGCAGCTGCATGAGGGGCCCCCATCCCCCGGCCCCGGTCTGGGGCTGCCTTCGAAACCCTCACTCAGAAGGCAGTGGGGCCTCAGGCCTCCCCCACTACCCGCCAACCCCGTTCTCCTTCCACCAGAAACCAGACTTCCCAGGGACGGCAACAGCAGCGTACCCTGACTTCTCAGCCTCCTGCCTAGCAGCCACCCCACACAGCCTGCCCCGGGAGGAGCGCGGCTTCACTGAGCAGCACCCCGCCTTCCCACAACCTCCCGACTGGCACTTTCCTGTCTCAGAGGCCCGGCATAGGCTCAACCCGGGCCCAGCAGGGGGCTCCAAGGAGATGGGGGCCAGCAGCCCAGGCCTGGTGGACACCACGGGAGGCCCAGGCGAGGACTACGAGGTCCTTGGGAGCACTGCCAATGGGACGGAGAAGAAGTCAACCAGGCGGAAAAAGGAGAGTTCGGGTAAGTGCCTGAGGAACAGCTGACCGTTCCTTTGCTGTGTGACCTTGAGGAGGTTGCTTGCCTTCTCTGAGCCTAGGTATCCTGACCATGAATGCAGAACAATATGATCTAATCTACCCAAAGGCAGGAGACTTAGAACAGTTACTTTTGGGGTTGCTTCTACTCAGAGTTCTAAGATTCTCTGGTGACGGGGGCTATGTCTGTGTCCTCAGCTCTCCTGGGCCTTGGGAAGGATGTGCCGGCAAGAGAACGAAACAGGATCCACAAAGATTTGAAGGACATGTGGGACAGAGCCTCTGGGTACAGGCTGGCAAGGGCTGGAGAGGGGCTTTCCTGAACCAGGCTGCCTCTGGGTCACGCTTCTCCCCACCATGCCCCAGTCAGCTCCAAATGGTCCCAGAGCCCCAGGGCTTGCTCCCCAGGGGAGTCAGCTGAGACCAAGGCTCGGAGGGCGAGGACCAAGGCTGGGACCCCGGGCAGTCAAGTAGAACCAGGACTCCGTGTCTGCAGGAGTCTAGAGGGAGAGAAGCAGACATAGCGCAGGGATGCAAGAGGCAGGCAGTAAGAATTGGGGCAGACTGTCCATGAGGTATCGCCCTCTGCAGCTGGGCTGTGCCCAGGCCAAGGGGCAGCTCAGCATGCTAAGGTCTGGGTGACCCCCCACCCCCAAAAGGCCACTCCTCTGAGGAGCCCTCCTGAGGGATCGCCAGTCTTGGAGAAAGTCGGGGAGGCAGGCAGCAAAGGGTAAGCACTGGACCCCAGAGTGCAGGTAAAGCCCTGCTCGGCACTGGAGGAGCAGAGGCCAGATGATGGAGCTGACCTGCTTGTTCAGGTCCCAGCTAAAGTCCACCTGTTGTTTCCTCATTTCCCCGTGGGACTGCCCCGCACCGCCCCCCCCTCCAGCCTCTCTCACTGCCCATTCACCTTTTGTCTGGTTTCCTGTCCCCACCTTGCCTGGAACAAGACAGTGCCCTTGCCTCCTGCCCCCACTGCCCCACTACGTCCTCCTGACGGCCGCCCTTGGGGCACATCTGTCTGTCTGAACCTACAGAAGACCTTTCATGGGGCTAACAAGGGGCAGGCAGCAAATGAGAGGACCGACTAACCAACGAGAACACTCTCTGCTTTGCTTTACGAAGCACTTTCAGAGTAGCAGATTTCCCGAGCATCTTTTTTTTGGCCAAGCATTGGCAGAGGTCCTGGGACTGCAGAGATGAATAAGGTGGTCTCACCCCCAAAGAGTTCAGACCGAGAGGGAGGAAAAGCCAGCAGATACCTTTCCGGCAGTGGATGTGCTGTGATCTAGGGGGTTCGAGGTGCTGCAGGAAACATACGATAAGTCTTCTGAGTCCCACAAGTTTTTGAGTTTGGTACAGCAGGTCTTGTCATTGACTTGATTCTTTACACGTGGAAAAGGAGAGACTGAAAAGTCTGAGGGGATCTCTGCTAGCATGGAGTCAAAACAGAGTGACCCACTCATCTCGACGTACCCAGGACTTTTCTGGTTTTAGCATTGAAAGTCCAGTGTCCCCGGGACAGTTGGTCACCCTAGAAGAAAGCTCAAACCCCAGACTTCAGACCCCGAATCCCACACCCTTCAGTAGATTTCAAGCAGGATCCTCATTTTGAAATATCTGGTCTCCATGCTTGAAGAAGCCCCTCATTGTGCTCACAGTGGATGATAAAAACCACAGCCTTCCTGGCTACTAAATAGAAGGGCCCTTTAAATCCCCAGCCAGTCAAACCCTGAACTATTCCTAAGCCTGGATGGAGATTTGCAGAGAATGGGGCACTTTCTGCTTCTCCTCTCCAATGAGCTGTCAGCCACTTGGCTCTGCGCCTGGTTGAAGAACTCTCCCCTCCTTGGCGCCTGCCACTGTGGTTCCTCCATCTCTGCCCACATCCACCTTGGCTGCATCCAGCCACTTTCCAGGGACCTATGAGCCAAGAGCCTTGGGAAGGCATGGGCAAAGCCAAGGGCTGGGCTTAGGCAAAAGCTCATTCCATGTTTCAGCAAGACCCAAATGCACCATCTTTCCTTTTGGCGAGTGGCCCATGGATGGCGCTGCTCACTTGCCAAGCAGCTGGCCACCCCAGATCGCCCTCTTCATAGGGTCAGCCTCTGGTGGGGGGAGTTTCCCACCCAGGAGGGAGCCTGGGCTCTCCCTCGAGGTCCCCTCAGAAGCAGCAGCAGGAGTAGCAGTCGCACAGGACAGGGCACAGCCAGCTGACTCTCATTCATTCTCTGGGGTTCCAGACCCTCTCTGGTCAGCATGGAAACCTTTTTTGCACGGCTGCTTGCATCTTCCTTCAGAATGTAACTGAAGGGGAAGGAGGCAGGAAAGATCAGTGTTGTAAGAGCCTAAAGAAAAGGGAAAGCGATGGACAAGGCTCACAGCCAACTCCAGGAGTCTGGAGTTCAGTTCACGAGAGACAAACCCACGAGGACCCCCGCCCCACCCTACCGATCCTGAGCCACTGGTTGCATTCTCTATTTTCAATTTTGACATTCTGCTCATTGTGGACTTTTGTATTAATTTTGATTTTTTAAACCTTTGCGTTAAAATATTCTTTCTCTTGATTACTGAGGTTTTTGGCACCCCTTGCATTTTGCATTCATCGTGTCTCACGCACCTCACCCTGGCCCCTGCTAAGCCGTCTCTGGAAGGTTAACCAGCATTGCCCAGGAGTGTGTTTTCCATCGTGCTTCACAATCAGGCAGTCAGGTTGCAGGGTCGGCACTGCCACTTTTGGCTGCTTGACTCTGGGAAAGGTCTTAAATTCTTGGAGTCTCTGTTTCCCCAGCTGTAAAATGGGACTATAACAATATCACTCTCCATATGGAATCACTGTGAAGGTTAAATTCTGCGATCTGTGAGATTAACACTGTGTCTGGCACATGAGTTCGATAAATAGCAGCTATGAATGGTCTTAGGCCCATATTTCCAGAACCAGTCTTCAGAACATAGAATCTGATAAATAGCCCTATGTTACAGGCGACAGTGGAATTGAATATTTCAAATACGCTGTCTCAGAAGTTCCTGAGTCTGGGGTATAAGATGTGGGAATTTCTCGCAATCGTTGTTGGTCCTGAAATCCAGTTGCCATTCACTAGGAGCGTGGAGCTCAGAGATCTGCCAGAGAGGCTGGGGTAGGGGGTGAGTCACACCTGGTAAATGTGTCCCACACTGGCTGGCCTGGCCAGGCGGGTCCGGTAACAGAAAGTTACTGAAAGTTTGTTTCAAAAGGAACGTTCTCTGCTCTCTCCTCTTCTTCCTCTGCCAGTCCCAGCTGCTCCCCCATCACTCCCCGTTACTGGAAGTGGAGCCGATTTGCTCAGGGAAATGGTCAGGAAAGCAGGGGTCCTCGGCTCCTACCCTGAGACTTTCTGTTGGTTCACAGCACAAAACTGATTTAGGAGACAGCTGCGATAGTAACTCATCCCAACGGCTCCCGCCCTGGGGCCAGGGGGTGTTAAAGACCCCTGCTGGCAAGGACAGCTGCAAGGCCACTCTTGTTTGCCCCCAATCTGTCGTTGCTACCGTGGTCGTCTTTAATTTATGGGAATGAAGGATTTCGCGGTGATTTCCTGACGGGGTTCAAGGGAAGGTCGCGCGTGATCAGCCCGGCTACAGGTGAATCTGATCGCCCGCCTGGGAGAGTCGCGGTGCCCCGGATCAGCTCAGCGCCGCTCGCCGACACTCACTCTGCCTTCATCAGACTCGCTTTGCCCCATCCTCCTGCAGCTCCAACACGCGTGCCTCCCAGGGCTCCTCCTTCCCCGATTTCTCCCCTGCAAGATCTGATGTCCACCTCCCCGTGCCCAGCTTACGCGCACTCTCAATTTCCCCTGAGGTTGAAAAACCCTCCACAGATGGCCTCTTTCCCTGCTTATTTCCCGCTACAGGCCACCCCTCCCACCTCCATCTTCACTCACCTTGCCACGAAACCATACCAGTTTACTTGTCTTGCAAAGGCACCCCACATTTTCTCCCCATGCCCCCGCCCCCCGCATTTGCTCAGTTCTTCGCCTTGCCTCAAAGACCCTTCTCTTCCCGGGCTCTTCTTCCTACTTATTTTAACATCCAGCTTGAAAGCCACCTACTCCAAGGACCCTCCCTTTCTTTCTTTCCTTCCTTCCTTCCTTCCTTCCTTCCTTCCTTCCTTCCTTCCTTCCTTCCTTCCTCCCTTCCTTCCTTCCTCCCTTCCTTCCTTCCATCCTTCTTTCCTTTATGACTCCACTTGTACCTAGCATCATTTTCAGTGAAAGTTACAGTTTAGAAGTTTCAAACTATAGTATCGCTAGAACCTGTGCTGATTTTATAAATACAGCTTGTAACTTCATAAAGGAGCTCCCCTGCATTTTCTTACCTTTGAACATCTTGCATTTGAAATCTGCTTTTTTAAAAATTGTGGTCAAGAACACATAATGTAAGATTTACCATCATAACCATTTTTGACCGTGCAGTTCGGAAGCATTAACTATATGTTCACTGTTGTGCAACAGATCTCTAGATCTTTTTCATCTTATAAAAGGAAAACTCTATATCCGTTGAAAAACAACTCCCCTTTACCCTCTCCCCACGGGCCCTGGCACCCAGCATTCTACCCTCCGGTTTCTAAAAATTTGATTACTCTAGATACCTCATGTAAGTGGAATCGAGCAGTATCTGTCTTTTTGTGACCGGTTTAGCTCAGCACAATGTCCTCAAGGCTCATCCATGTTGTAGCACATGATAGGATGTCTTTATTTTTTTAAGGCTGAATAATATTCTATTGTATGTGTGTGCACGTTTTCTTCATCCATTCATCTGTCATTGGACACTTGGGTTGCTTCCACCTCTTGGCTATTATGAATAATTCTTCAATGAACATGGGTGTGCAAATATCTCTTTGAGATCCTGCTTTGAATTCTTTTGGATATATAACCAGAAGTAGGACTGCTGGATCAGGTGGTAATTCCATTCTTAATTTTTTGAGGAACCTCCATGCTGTTTTCCATAGCAGCTGTACTATTTTACAATCCCACCAACAGTGCACAGAGTTCCAATTTCTCCTTTCTCCATATCCTTGCCAACACTTGTTATTTTCAGGGGTTTTTTTGATAGTAGTCATGCTAGTAGGTATGAGGTGATACTTCATTGTGGTTTTGATTTGTATTTCCCCAATGATTGGTGGTGTTGAGCATCTTTTCATATGCTTATTGGCCATTTGTATATCTTCTTTGGAGAAATGTCTATTCAAGTTGTCTGTCCAGGTTTAAATTGGACTGTTTGATTTTTGTTGTTGACTTGCAGGAGTTCTTTGTATATTCTGGATATTAATCCCTTATCAGACGTATGGTCCACAAATATTTTCTCCCATTCCTTAGGTTGCCTTTTTATTCTGTTGATTGTTTCCTTTGCTACACAGAAATTTTTAAGTTTGTTGTAGTTTTGTCTATTTTTGCTTTTGTTGACCATGCTTTTCGTGTCATATCCAAGAAATCATCACCAAATCCAATGTCATGAAGATTTCCCTCCATGTTTTCTTCTAGGAGTTTTCTAGTTTTAGGTCTTACATTTTTATGCCTTTAATGCATTTCGAGTTAATTTTTACATATGGTGTAAGGTAAGGATCCAACTTTATTCGTTTGCCTGTGGAGATCCAGTTTTCCCAGCACCGTTTGTTGAAGACTGTGCCTTCCCCACTGTGTAGCCTTGGCACCTTTGTTGAAGATCATTTGACCATCTACGTGAGGGCTTATTTCTGGGCTCTCTATTCTGTTCCATTGATCTAAGTGTCTGTTTTTGTGCCAGTACCATAATGATTTGATTACTGTATCTTTGTAATATGTTTTGAAATCAGGAAGCCTGAGGCCTCCAGCTTTGTTTTTCTTTCTCAAGATTGTTTTGGCTATTCAGGGTTCTTTGAGATCCCATGTGAATTTTTGGATGATTTTTTTTTCTATTCTTGCAAAGAAATGCCATTGGGATTTTGATAGGGATGGCATTGAATCTGAAGATCACTTTGAGTAATATGGACATTTTAACAATATTAAGTCTTTCGATCCATGAACACAGGATGTCTTTCCATTTATTTGTGCCTTTAATTTCTTTCAACAATGTTTTGTAATTTTCATTGTACAAGTCTTTTTCCTCCTTAGTTCAGTTTATTCCTACGTATCCTATCCTTTTTGATGTTATTATAAATGGGATTGTTATCTTAATTTCCCTTTTGGATTGTTCATGTATAGAAACACAAATGATTTGTGCATGTTGATTCTGTAACCTGCAACCTTGTTGAATTTATTTATTAGTTCTAAGAGGCTTTTGTGGAATCTTTAGGGTTTTCCACATACAAGATTATTTCATCTATAAACAGAGATTACTTTACTTCTTCCTTTCTGATTTAGGTGCCTTTTATTTCTTTTTCTTGCCTGAGTGCTCTGGCTAGGACTTCCAGTATTATATTGAATAGAAATGGTGCGAGTGGGCCTCCTTTCCCTAGTTTCTGATATTAGAGGAAACTATTTCCCTTTTTCACCACTGAGTATGATATTAGCTATGGGCTTTTCATATACGGCCTTTATTATATTGAGATAATTTCCTTCTACTCTTAGTTTGTTGAGTGTCCAAGAATCCTTTCATGACCTCTCTCCCCTCACACATGGAGCATACCTTGCTGACATCTCCATCTTAGAATCAAACCACAGTTGGCCCATATCCAGAGTTCTAGATGCATATAGCTGCCTTTGTCCTTAAAATTGAAGTGTCTAGAGGGCTGGGATGCTATCTGATTCACCTGTGCAGTCTCCCTAGCACCTACTGAAACATGTGTACACAGGAGAAGCTCATTCAATGTCTGGCCAATAGCCTCTAGTGCAGCCTGGCATTCACTCATTCATTCTCTCACTTTCTCTCTGAGAGTGGCTCCACCGCCTGGCATGAGGGTTTTCACCATGCGCGATGTGCTTCTGGAAAATGCATCAGGATTTTTACAGTCTCACTCACAAAAAAGTGTGCAGAGAGCCAGACTTCAGTCATAAAACCAGCCCAGGGTCAGGGTGAGTGCTGGGTCAGAAAGATGTATAATATTCACACGCAGGTTGGACTTGCAGGAATCCGCTACGGGGTACCGGGGTTGCATCCCAAGGACTCCCATGGCTGGAGCTGTTGTGGCTGAGCAAAAAGGGGACCCACCACGGCCAGGCAGTTAGGGGGGCTCACGGCTGGGCAACGAGAGGGCCCAGCTGCCACATGGACAAGTGACTGTGCTCTCCAGTCTAGAGGAAATGGTACCTTTTTCTGATTTGCAGAGCCGTCCCTATGGCCTTGCATCAGCCTTGCCAAGCACCCCTCAATGGCCTTGCTCCCTCTCTCTCCTCAGTGATAACCACGGATATGGGGAGTTGGGGGCATCTTAGTTTGCTTGGGCCGCCATAACAAATACCACAGACTGGGTAGCTTAAACAACAGACATTTATTTTCCCACAGTTCTGGAGGCTGGAAGTCAAAGATCAAGATGATGGCAGGTTTGGTTTCTGCCGAGGCTTTTCCCTTTGGCTGGTAGACAGCCGCCTTTTTTGTCATGTCTTCACGTGGCCTTTCCTCTGTGCGTGCACATCCCTGGTGGCCTCTGTGTGTCCTAATCTCTTCTTATGAAGACACTAGTCAGATTGGATTAGGGCTCACCCTAACCACCTCATTTTAATTTAATCCCCTCTTGAAAGACCCTATCTCAAAATACAGTCACATTCAGAAGTACTGGGGGTTAGAATTTCAACATATTAATTGGTGGGGGGGACACAGTTCAGCCCATAAACAGAGGGTACAGGGACAAAGTTCTAGCAGCGGGACAAATGCTCCAGTCCTGGGTCCGTTGGCCACTAGCGTTTGCCCATTCAGACAGAGCGTTGCTTCTGGCCACAAGCAGATGCCCGCATTCTTATCTTACTCCCATCAAGAGAGAAGAAAAAAAGTGGAGACTGTTTTACTAATGAATCTCTAAAAAAGCAGGCTGTTGGGGGCTTCCCTGGTGGCACAGTGGTTGAGAGTCCGCCTGCCGATGCAGGGGACACAGGTTCGTGCCCCGGTCCGGGAAGATCCCACATGCCGCGGAGCGGCTGGGCCCGTGAGCCATGGCCACTGAGCCTGCGCGTCCGGAGCCTGTGCCCCGCAATGGGAGAAGGCCACAACAGTGAGAGGCCCGTGTACCGAAAAAAAAAAAAAAAAAAAAAAAAAGCAGGCTGTTGGACAGAGGAAGAAGGAAAGGAGGTAATAACAAAATAAATGGACAACCTCAGTTGAGTGTCGCCTGGGTCACAAACGTGACACCGAGTATCAGGCTGAGCGATCTCAAATCCACACTCACCTCTTTCTGAGGGGCAGGACTCGAGGCCCCTGCAGACCCCTGGGGCCAGCTTCCCCAGTGCCCACTCCACTCACGGAATCAGGGTGCTCTGGCCTCTGGCCAGGATTCCTCTCGCAGTCCCCACCCCCATTCCAGACTCTTCTATGTCATGTTATCCTTGAACTCAGTGGTGGAGAAGCAGTGTGAGCAGTGGGCCCTGGGTCTTGAAGCCTACGCTTCCTTCGGTGACAGCTGAGCGTGACATCTGGAACTGATAAACACAAACAAAGCCCAGCGCTGCTCTCGCCTGCCCCAACCGTCTCAGAAACTTGCTGCTGTTCCAGCCTCTCATTTCCACCGCCCCCGTACCCCCTCCACTTCTCTGCTCCCCTCTTTCACGGTCCCCACACCCCATCTCCTCACCCAGTCCATTCCACTATCCCTCATCACTGCCCATCCTCACCCACCCCCCGCCACCTGGGACTCTCAGCAAAGACGACTCTAGCCCCAGGTATTCCCCTCTCTGAATCCCCCAGCCCCACTGCTGGGCTCCTCAAAGAGGCTGGGAGCCTCACCAGGTCTCTTCAGGCCCCCATGGGAGACAGAAAGGGCCCGGACATTGAGGTGGGTCGGGACCCAGAGAGAAAGTCAAGCCAGTCCCAGGAAGCCAGGGAGGTCTGGATGCAAACGCCCATCTGGTCTTGGGACTGGCTCCATCCAGGTCTTGTCTATTTTCAGGGCTTTGACTCCTCCCTCTGAAGTTGAAAGTATCAAAACTAACGAGCACATTAAAGGTCTGGTCTGTAGCCCAGGAAGCTGTAGACCCCATTTTCAGAGGATCTGCCAAGGGGAGTCCCAGGGAGGCAGACCTGGACCCAGACCCAGACGCCATCCCTGGAGCGAGCACAGCTCCATACTCATCACCCCTGCAGTGCAGTGTGACGTAGCCTGAACTGGTCCCAGGGGACTTCTGGCAAGCCATTTAGTCTCTGGGTCTTAATTTCCTCGTCTGTTCCATGGGCTAATGTGTACCTTACCTACCTCACAGGATAATTAAAAGGACCCAGTAGGAAGCAGCCTAACAGTCAGGAAATAGCTTCCTATAAAGGAAATCTGGGTTCTCAGCCCAATTCTGCTGCTAACTTGCTGTGTGTCTTTAAGCAAGTTTCTTACCTTCTCTAGGCTCACCTGTAAGATATAAAGGCCACATCAGATCATCTCTAAGTCCCCTTCCAGGTCTACTATTCTATGATTCTGTAGTACAGAGGAAAACCCCAAAGAAGTTTATCTCTGGGGGAAAGAAATCCATTGTCAATTGTCAACTGCAAAGTGCTACCCGAATATGGGGCTTGTGGCTGTCTATCTGGTCCCGGATAGAAATTTATGTTAACTGGCTGTTAGAGTTGGGGAGTAGGAATACAGGACTCCAAAAAGGCACGTTCCCCAAGGTCTATCTGAACCTCCCCGTAGTTCCGATAAAGCTGTCTGCTAACTTTAAGAAGGTCTGCCAAACGTGACAGCTACTTATGAAATAATTTACCTCGGATGGTGTAAAAGCTCATGGTGGAAACCGCAATCACACACACATCCTGTTTGCATTTCTCTGGGTGCTCCGGACCATTCTATCATGGCCCTGCTCCCTCTGAGGGTGTGCAGAGGGTGGGGCGGGGCCGGGGGTCTCCTCCTTAACCACAGAGGCAGCCAGCTGAGCACCGGCCTCCTCCCTCTGCAGTCCTGGAAGAGGCACCCGCTGGCCCTGAGGAAGAATCAGGACCAGGAGGACTGACGTGGATTGTCACGCTGATCAGTGCTAGTTACTGCGCCTGGAAGCAATAGAGACACGGATTCAAGTACAAATGTGCAAAAGTAGTGGAGAAGGGAAAACAGTTAAAAGGCCAGACGTTGAAAAGGCATCCCTTTCACACAGCTCTGGAGATGTGGTGCCTTGAGATGCACTGTGTTTTATCTCCACCTGTGTCATCTCTCCAGCATCATCTCCAGTAGAACCTCTTCCGGTGGTTCTCCAAAAGGAGCCTCAGCTGTGTGCCAGGCACTGTGCTAAGTGTTAACACACATTACCCATCTCGTTTCACCTTCTCAGAAGTCTTCCGATCACAGGGGGTGAGGCTATTCTGTTTTACAAATGAGGAAGCTAAGCTCAGAGAACTTAAGGGACTTGCCCAAGGTCAGAGAGCCCTTTCTTGGAGCCAGCTAAGGCTCAGGCTCTCCAAGAGGTCCTCAGAAATCTCTGCAAACACAACTCCCTTCCACGCAGCTCCAGGCTTGGGGTGCTGTGCATGTCAGAGGGAGAGAGAAATTCCCCAGCATAGCCCTGATCTTTGGGCTGAGGGCCTTGGGAAGGCTGCAAAGGGCCTTGGGACAGAACACACAACACACTGTTCCTTCCTGCTGACTGAAGGGTGTAACCTGGGGCCAAGACAAGAATCTTTGAAACTGGAAAGGACCTCAGATTCCAGGCCGGGGTTTCTCAACAGAAGAGGGAGTAGGGAGAGAAGAGAGTGCCAGGGTGGCGTATTAGAAAAGAACTCTGACAACAGCTCGCCCAGGGAAAGAAGGCCCAGCCCAATCCCATATTTCTACCCGTGGGGAAGCTGAGGCCAGAGAGGGGAGGGAGGCTCCCCAACAAAGGGATCAAACCATCTTGGGGGTAGCGTGCATAGGAACTGTGCGTGTGATCCAGCAGAATGGACACCCCCCTGCCAGAAACGGTATAAAAGTACTTATTTTTCTTTGTCTTTTCCTATCTTGATGAAAATGTTACCATTTTTTATACTATTGTAGAACAAAGAGAACCATAACTTCCACTTTCGTTTTCATAGCTAACTTGCCATACTTCTGACCCCTTTGTCATTTCTTTCTTTTTTTTTTTTTTTGCGGTACGCGGGCCTCTCACTGCTGTGGCCTCTCCCGTTGCGGAGCACAGGCTCTGGACGCGCAGGCTCAGCAGCCATGGCTCATGGGCCCAGCCGCTCCGCTGCATGTGGGATCTTCCCAGACCGGGGCACGAACCCATGTCCCCTGCATCGGCAGGCGGACTCTCAACCACTGCACCACCAGGGGAGCCCTGTCATTTCTAACAGTGATCAAAGTTCTTACCCCTCTGGGAAGCTGATGAGGGACAAAGGTTCTTCCAGTGTCAGTTGCCACCCCCTCTAGCGGGTGTTGCCCCGAGGTTCACACAGGGGCTCAGACACTCAATTCCCAGCCCAGGCTCTTTTGTCTTATTTCTTCTTTCCCATCCTGAGGCCCCAGTGCCTAAATCAGGATACTAAGAGGTGCGAGAGGACAGTGGATAGGGAGGGGTTTGGCCTGGTTGACAATGGTCAGCTGCCCCCATAACCAGTCCAAGACCAGCTCCAAAGGTCTCCTCCCTTTATCTTCCTTCTTCTGTCTAAGAAGGAT
>NW_020174923.1:18206436-18244241 GCF_003031525.2 Neophocaena asiaeorientalis asiaeorientalis
CCTGGGAGAAGGGGAGGGTGGGTGTGGGCATCAATCCAGGGCCCACAGGAGCCCTGGAGGTGGAGACGAGCAGAACTGCGATGGTCCAGGTCCAGCTGCCAGCCAGCCGACGCAAGATGGAGAACCTGACACCAGGGTTGATGGCCAAGGCTCTAGTCAGGTGGATCTGGATTCGAATCTCGGTTCTGCGGCCCAAAAAGCTGCCTGGCACACTGGGCAAGTTCCCGGGCCTCTCTGAGGCTGCTTCTGCCTCTATCTACTGAGAAGGATTTAGCAAACATTTAGCAAGAACCTCCTAAGTGCCAGGTACAGTAGCAAGTGAGAAAAAGCAGTTACATCCCTGGGGAGAGAGCGCTATTAATCAAATTATCACACAAATCCACACGACAAAGCTAAAGGGATAATACTACTACCTACTCCTACGTGTGGTGTATGGGGAGGATTAAAGCAGTGACTGCGTCTTAGCACGTGGAAGCCTTTAAGAAACAGTAGCTATTACCCCAGCCCCTCAGATGGCGTCTCAAGGAATTGAAGAATCGGAAGAATACTTTATATTTGTCCACAGCTTTAGAGTTTTAAAAGCATTTTCCACACACAGCAGCTTGTCCAAGCTTCCCAAAACCTCTGGGAGGTAGATTTCTGGATGAGAAGCCCAGAGAGGTTAAGCGACTTCCCCAGAGGCTCCAGCAAGAAGATCCAGGATTCAAACGTCGGGGCAAGTCCTCTGGGTTTAACACCCCCGCTGCTGCGAAAGCTTAGAGCTGGGAAATACTGAGCTCCAGGACAGGAGCGGATGGGAAACAATCCAGGTTTCCCAGCCTCGCTCTGGGCGCGCAGGCGAGGATGTGCTCCGGAATGGGCGTCCCTCCGCGGCGTGACTGTGACCGCCCCTCCCTCCCGGGCTCCCGCCAGCCAAGGCTGAAGACTCCTGGGGGACCCCAGCCAGGCGGCGCGTCCTTCCCCGCCAGCCCCGGCTCTGCTTCCGGAGGGGTCTGGGCAGACAGCCCGGCAGGAGAACTCGCCCCCTTCCTTCCCGCCCCCGGGCGCGCCTGGCAGGCGGCCCACCCGGATCCGGCACGGGCAGCCGAGCATCGTGGTTGCGGGGACCCCCGGTGGCGGCACCCGGGCGGCGGACCCTCCTTCGCCTCTTCTGCTTCCCGGGGGACGTCGGGAGGGGACGGGCGGCTCCCCCTTCTATCCGGCTCCCGGAGGCGTGGCGCGGGGGCGGAGGACGCGCAGACAGAAGTGCAAGGGGGACTGCGTGGAAAGCGCTAGAAAGAACCGGCGGGCTGACGTTCCCATCGGGAACGTGGGGTGGACGAGGGGGCTCCACATCCCCGTCCCGCTCGGCAATCTGGCCGCTTGGCCGGGCTGCCTGTATGTACAAGGGCAATGAAGTGAAAGACTTCTAACTTTTAAAAGCGCTGCAGTAAAACGTGCTTCCTGGAGCCCTTCCCGGGCCACGTGGCACGCGTTGTGTAGGTGTGTCGGTCTGCTTCCTGTGTGCTTCTCCATCCACCACCGCCCCTTCCCCTGTTCAGATCAGGATACAGTCCTTTCTGGGTGCACAGTACTTTACAGTTTGTAAAGCCTTCCTACATATATTTCATTGGAACACTGTGTGAGTCAGACTGCCTGAGTTGGATTCCTGTCCCCACCACTCACTGGCCAGATGAACTGGATGAACTTGGACAACTTGCTTCACTTCTCTGTGCTTAGTTTTCTGGTCTATAAAATGAGTCTCATCCTAGAACTCGCCAGGCTGAATTACTGTGAGGATTAAGTGGCTGATGCATGTAAGGTGCTTGATTCCTGTACCCGTTACCAGCTATGGTTGAGCCCCTGCCCTGTCAAACTCAGAGCCTTCTTCGTAAATGAACTTACCAGACCTGGCCCCTCCTGGTGTCAGAGCGTTGGGGGGCAGCGGGAGAAACTTAAGGCAGCACTTCTCAATTTACACGTGCACACGCCTCCCCTGGGAATCTGGCTGAAATGCGGGCTCCGATTCAGTAGGTCTGAGGATGGAGTGAGGTGGAGCTCCTGCAAGTCTGACAGCTCCCTGGCCACACTACTGCTGCCACCAGGCACCCTCTGAGTAGCCAGGTCTTAGAGCAGAGGTTTGTAACCATGACCATGTGTCAGACTCATCGAAGGCTTGTTAAAACAGATCACTGGGGGCTTCCCTGGTGGCGCAGTGGTTGAGAGTCCGCCTGCCGATGCAGGGGACACAGGTTCGTTCCCTGGTCTGGGAAGATCCCACATGCCGCGGAGCGGCTGGGCCCGTGAGCCATGGCCACTGAGCCTGCGCGTCCGGAGCCTGTGCTCCGCAACGGGAGGGGCCACAACAGCGAGAGGCCCGCGTACCGCAAAAAAAAAAAAAAAAACAGATCACTGGGAAAAACAAAAACCAAAAAAACAGATCGCTGGGCCCCACTCCCGTAGTTTCTGATTCAGCAGGTGTGTGGTGAGGCTCAAGGATCTGCATCTCTAACAAGTTCCTAGGTGATGTTTCTGTCGTTGAGGACAGAGAACCTCAGTTTTAGAGCATCCTGCCCCACAAGCTTACAGCCACTGCTAATGTCAAGCTGTGGGTAGGTGGGGACTGAGGTGGGGTGGAGATCATTAAAACAGCCAAGGGCAGTTTCTTGTGCTTTGGGAATTAAAAACAGTTGTGGGGGAGGTGTGCCTGAGGTTGATATCCAAAAATCTTTCCAGTTCTCTGGGGGTGAAGACGCTAGAATGAATGATAAAGGGACACCGTGGGTTCTTTCTCAGCATCCTTTCAAAATAAGAGCAACAGGGAAACGCTGCCCCGCTTCTGCTTGAGGACAAAAAGAAAGGGAACCAAGGCCCTTGCGGCTCACTTCCTCCTGTTTGGGGCCCTCTCTCCCCAGACAACCAGGAGAACCGAGGGAAGCCGGAGGGCAGCAGCAAGGCCCGCAAGGAGCGGACGGCCTTCACCAAGGAGCAGCTGCGGGAGCTCGAGGCCGAGTTTGCTCATCACAACTACCTGACCCGGCTCCGGAGATACGAGATAGCCGTAAACCTGGACCTCTCCGAGCGGCAGGTGCCCCTCCTCTTCTGGCCATCCCTCCTTTCCTGTGCTCTGTCATACCCCTCTCTTCCCCCGCTTCTCCCAGAACCTCCTTCGTCTTCTCCCTCTGCCCCAGTCCAGTGGTCCTCAACTCTGGCTGTACCTGACAATCACCTGCGGAGATTCTAATAACACCAGCGCCTGGGCTCCACCCGCTAGAGATTGTTTTCATTGGTCTGAGGTGAAGTCCAGGCATCAGAATTCATCGAAGGTCCCCGAGGTGATTCTCACATGCAACCAGGGTCGAAACCTCTGATCTGGTTATCCCTAGACTTGAGTGTGCAGTGGAAATACCCCGGCCCTGTTTAAAACGCAGCTTCCGGAGCTCCACAGAGCGATTTTCCAGTAATAATGAGTGGGGCCAGGAATCTGCATTTCTAGTAAGTTCTCCAGGTGATTTGGATTTGCAGCTGGTTCCTGGACACACTCTGAGAAAAGCTTCCTAGCCCTTTGTTTTGGGCTTTCTCTCAGAGCATTCCATCCATACCCGTGCTCTGACATGGAATAAAATATTATTATTATTATCATCGATTGCAGCTTTCAGTTGAGAGAGCATCTGCCAAAATGCTGGATTTAGAATCAGAGGACTTAGATTCAGATCCCGCCTCTACCCTTTCGTAGCCCTGAGACCTCTGGGACATGTCTTCTCCTAACCTCTCTTGGTCTCCATCTGTAAGGCAGTGTCATAACGCCACCCTGCAGTTTTACCTGCAGGTAAATGCTGAAGCTCAGATGAGAAAATGTCCAGACCAGAGCTATCTAAGCTGAAAAGTGCTTTATAAATGTGCCTAAGGGTGAGGTTGGTGATCCTGTGTTCCCAGATGCTTGGGTAATAGAAGCTACAGGGAGAGGGTGTTGGCACAGGAGGCGAGGGGCTTGTGAAAGGGGGTGGGGCCAGTGTGACTTCTAGAACTGGTTCTTCTGTCAGGCTTTCTTTATCTGGAGACATAAGACAAGCCTCTGGGCTGATTGGTGGGTCTTCCCTTTCAATTCCTGGAGCCTTTGGAGGCGTGGGGAGGGGCAAGCAGAATTTGGAGCTGGGGGGTCCCCAGAGCTGCACCCCAGGTAGCTTCAGCATCAATATGAGGAAATGGTCACACCTGCCGTGAAGCGACCAGGCTCCTCTGCTTCCTTCATCAGGTCAAAGTGTGGTTCCAGAACCGAAGGATGAAGTGGAAGCGCGTGAAGGGGGGTCAGCCCATCTCCCCACATGGGCAGGACCCCGAGGATGGGGACTCTGCCGCCTCTCCAAGTTCAGAGTGAAATTCTCCAGGGAGAAAAAAAAGACTGAGGACTGAGCCCCATACCAACTACCCCCACCCCAATCCTACCTTCACCTTCTCCCACCCACCCAGGGCAGCCTCTCCACATCTCGCAGTGACTCTTGGATAGGAAGCTGCCCAGGGTTCCCGGGAGCCTTGAAGTTTCCCAGAAAGCTCTGTCCAGCATCGCTCTATCTTAGCAGCCCCTTCCCCAGGGCCTTTGCTTCTCACATTTCTCATGGAGTCAGTCATACAGCAGCCAGAATGGACCCTAGTGAATCCCGGGAATAGCTCCAGGGACACTGTTTCTCGGAGTCTCAGCTGCCACTCATGAACACAGATGCCCCCAAAGAAAGGAAAGGAGACACACACAGCCTAGACCACCCTTCCTTTCTGGGCTCTATATCTGAGGCTTTGGGGGACCTCAAAGGTCCCAAAACCCGAGGGGAAATCAATGTGAGGAAGTTGAGGTCAGAAACTTAGCTGCTACAAATCAGAAGCCATCCCTGGATCCAAATTTGCTGGTGAAATGGGAAAGTTCATGATCACTAGCTAGAAGCAGTCAGCCAGCAGAACAGCCTGGTGTAGGTCTCTGTGGTCCCCACGCAGGCCTTTCACGCTGGCTTGACTGGGTTAGGAGCATGGACCCAGGACAGCACCTGCTTCTTCAAAATCAATTCAGGGATACACGCAGGACAGTTGAGCAGGATCCCCAGAACACCGGAACAGCTATTCCTTTTAAATCTATAATTTCTGGATTGAAAACCTATCCAGATGCTCACATTATTGGGGTGAGGGCTGGAGAGGGTCCCCTATATTCTACGAATGAAGTGATCACTTCATGAAGCGATTGAGGTAAAGGCTGCTGGGTGAGGACCTAGAAATGTGGAACCCTGTTAAGAAAGTTTCTCCAGCTGCAATGTCCTGTGCTTTCAAAGAACTCTGACCGCAAATAAGGACCAAAAAAAGTCCCCCTATCTCCATGGGATGCATCTGAGGCCATCCAATGTGTTCCACAAATGTTGTTATGACCGGAAGAGCTGCCACGTTTATGTGTGTGGACTGCCCAGATGCCCTGGGACTGTTGGCCAAACAACCTGGGGTGACTGACGCCTTGAGAGAGACCCCCTGCCTGCCTCAGTGCTCTGTCCCCCAACACCACCTGGTGTTGCAGAGGGAGGTCAGTAAGAGTTTGGAGCTCTTGTATGTAGATGTAATCATTCACGTGTAAAAAAAAAAAAAAAAAAAACTCACCTCCCCATCCCCGAAAGGACAGACGCTGTGGAAAATGATTGCCAAATGGCTGGTTAGAGCGTGTGTAATTTTTTCTAAAGCATACTTCATCTATTTTCTTTAGATTACATCAAGTTAACTGTGTAAGGTCAATTCACTTAGTAAGAAAACTCTTCGAGAAATAAAATCAATAAGAAAAAGCCAGGCTCCTCGCAGAACTTTTTCCTGGCAGAGCTAAGAACCACAGCTCTGTGCGCAGTCCTCTGACACTCATGTGATGATTGGCCAGACAAGGTCTAGAAGCAACGAAGAAATGGAAGAAATCCTCTGGACCAAGGTATCCCTTGGTTCCTCCAAAGGTGGCGGTGCAAATGTAATTGATGTAAAAGAAAAAAGCATCTTGTCTTCCTTGCAACTGTGTAGTCTGCATTTCCCATTGAAAAATTTTAGCTTTCAGTTTCTCTAACCCATGGCTTATCAAATAGACAGTGTTCCGTAAACAAAAGATGAACTCTTTTGTTAATAAAGGAATCTTGACCATAAACTAACCAACCCTAATTTTTAAATTCAAAGTTTGAAGATTTTTGTTTTTCAGGGTACAACAATATACACCAACGGTAATAAAAAAAAAAATGACACAAGAAAAAATGTCCTCAATTCTGTGTCTTTTTAATGAAAAGAGATTTGTCTCACCAAGATGTCAGCCATGGACGAAAGAAGACTGGCTAGAGAGGAGGGGAGGGAGGGACCTCAGAGAAGAGACCTGGCCAGGATTTGGCATTGAGGCAGTCTGGGCCTGGTGTTGGCGGTGACCAGAAATGATACCATCAGGAGCTGGCAGAGGAAAGCAGACCCACCAAAATCAAGGTGCCAAAGGGAAGGTTCAGGTTCAAAGCCAAGCAGAGCAGACATCCTCAGGCACTCCAACACTCCCTCCTAACTCAATTCCTGTGGCTTCGGAGGACATCAACCTCTCTTGGTTTTCTTGTGTGTCTAGAATGTTCCTTCTCTGTCTCCCAAGCAGAATTAATCTCCCTTTCGCAATGCTTTTGCCCCCACTGGTGGTTCCCAAGTTTTCCACTTTCTGCCCACCACCCTCTTCTCCTCTTCTTGCCCTCCCCAGACAATCCCATCCACCTACATTTATAAAGTGTTTACTCTGTGTCTGACACTGTTCTAAGCGCTCTACGTGGACGAACTAAGTTACTTCCCTTAACAGTCCTAAGAGGCAGTACTGCTATTCCTGTCTTACAGATAAGCTAAGCAAAACAGAGAGAAGGTGAGTAAATCCCCAAGGTTTTATAGCCCATTAGTGGTTGTCATAGGTCATATGGTTGGGCCCAACGATTTTCTTTTCTCTCCACTAGATGAATACTGCTCCCCGACCGTTGTCATATGCTGTACCTCCGGTGGGAGGAGTGTATGTCCCCATCTGGCTGACTTCAGACTTGCCCATGTGACCTGCTTCGGCCAATAGAATGTGAGCAAATGCACCGAGTACCCTGTCTATGCAGAAGTTTTAGGGTCATCTCATGGCTCTGCCATCGCTCTTTTCCTTCTGCACGAGGCTGGGCTGAGACGGGGGTTCCACCATCACCCTGGGTTCCAGAATGAGAAAGACGTGGAGCAAAGCCAAAGCTAGCTCCCAATTTTCATCTATGTCAGTGAGGATATAACAGCTCACTGTTGTAAGCCACTGGGATTTGGGGGTCATTTGTCACTGCTGCACCACTTTGTGGAAACTGACCGCTCCAGTGATGACACTGGGATTTGCATCCCAGCGTGCTGGTACCAGACCAACATTCCCCTACCCCTGATGTGGGAGCTTAAAGTTTCATACTCTGCTGCCTACTGCCCTTTGCCACCTAAATGGCTACAGGCACGTCAAACTCAAAATATCTGAAGGGGAAACCTCCATTCCCCAGCTTAGGCTAGCTCCTCCGCCTGCATTCTGAATCATCTATTTTAGTTGGCGACACCACAACCTACCCGTTCACTCATGCTAGAAACCTGGGACACATCCTTGATACTACCTAGCTGCTTTGCAGAACCAGTCGGTTACCTGGTCCTGTTCATTTCACTTAACTCGTAGGTATCTCTCACACCCACGCGTGCTTTGTCTTCGAACCACCATTGCCTTTGCTCAGGCTGTCAACATCTCACAGTTGAATTAGAACCTCTAACAGCTCTCAAAGTCCATCCCCTACAGCAATCACACACACACAAATTCAACCTTGTCACCCGATTTAAAACCTATCAATGGCTTCCTATCACCTACAAAATAAAGTTCGAAACCCTTTATACGCCTCCAGGTTCCCCATGCTCTGGCCCTTGCCTAACTCTACAACCTCTTTATACCAACCCCTGCCACAAAACCCAGCAATACCAAGCCACTGGCCCTTCCATATACAGATACCACGTGATTTCTTACCTACATTCCCTTCTGTTTGGAAAGATCTCCCAGACCTGGACCTGCCCCCCAAGCACTTAGACATTCTACTGGCACTTAAAGGGACGACTTGAAAGGCACACAGAGGAAGTTTTAATGGGTCAGTGTGGCCCCGTTTTCAACAGGAGGCCGATGCCTGACATCAGGCAGCAACATTATCCACTTTCTATTATCAATAGAAGAAAATCTCTTTCAATATGAGAATTTTAATTTCTCCAATAATAGTTAATAAATCCTTGGAGGAGAGTCTGATAATGAAATTAAAGGTGCACGCACACATCAGCCAAGTTTTCTGGTTTCTTTTGAAGAGTCCCTGACTCTTCCCACTCTTCAGTGTTGGCATTTGACGGAACAGTGCTAGGTCAACAGTAGCTGGGACCAACTGCTCCTCAAGCTGGTAAAAATCTTCTGCTTTTTCTCGGGTGCAAAGCTGTGCGAGGGAAGCAAGCCCACTCACTGGCGACTCCCTGATGGGAACCAGTGACTGTGACCAGAGATGGTGGCTTGGTAGGAATCCAAACAGCCAAGAATTCTCCGACAGTAACTTTTCAGTAATGGGTTTCTCCATCCTTCAGAGAGCGTTGAGGACAAGCAAGTATGTAGCTGCCCTTTGGAGAGAGGGAGAGAGAGGAAAGTAAGACGAAGTATGCGGAGAATCCATTTCCAAATGAAAGGGCCTGGAAGGACTCAGGGCTTCAGAAGCCTACCCCCTTGCCTGGGCCAAACCCTGTGGTGGATGCATTTGTAACAGCTCTTCTATTCAAAAAGGAGAATCAGTGTCAGGCAGGAATCCACTCTTTCCTTTCTGGACCCCCAAAGTGCCACAGCTCCAATAACCAAGAAAACCCATGGTGGATGGCTTTCTTTCCTTCCATTGAGTAGAAACGTTTTCCACTGAGAGCTATATATTCTTCAGCCAAGTAGAAGGGCCTGTGCCAGGTAATCCCACACAACTACCAACATAGCAATTACAAGTGGTGTCCTCTCTTAGCCACCATAGCGTTAGGCTCTCACCACGTTCCTTCTCTCACGGGTTGTGCCTTCTCAGTCCCATTTGCTACAAACCATGAATAAACCTTCAAAAAGTATCTCATATCCATGCCCTTCTCTGATGCCACCATCAACCCTGGCCACTACTATCCTTTGATCTTTGTCTTCTCACCTTATGTGTGTTCCTTTATGGCTGTTACCACAATTTATAGTTCTTTTATTTGTTGTTTGCTTATTCATTTGTGGTCTGTGTTCCAAGCTGGAGGGAAGAAAATGAATTATGGTTCTCTGACCATTTTATTCCCAGCTACTAGCATGACGCCTGGAATATAATAAATGTTCAATAGATAGTTATTGCATGGATGGATGGATGCAGGAATGGATGGATAGATGGATGGATGGACAGATGGATAGATGTATGTATGTATGTACGGATGAATGGATGGATGGATGGACAGATGGATGGACAGATGGTTAGATGATGGATGATGGATGGAGAGATAGATGGATGGCCAGATGGATGGATGGATGGGGGAATTGTTAAATTAGTGGTGTCAATTGGCTTCTCAGCTCACAATTGCCCATTGCTGGCCACACAGACCACATAGGGGAATCTCTGGCCAAGATGCTGGTTAAACTGGCTGGCTTGATGCAGTCCAGGCCTTTACTGCCCACCAAGTTTGGCAGGCCATGCCCTTGCCAAAAAAGAGGGCATTGGACACCCACCCTGTTTCTGTGGCTCAGGGAAACTGTCTCTGATTCTAGCCACAGAACCAAACCAAGATCCTCTGTCACTCCCCACCTCACAGCCCTGGGCCCTGAGGTCTAAAAGAGCCGCTTCCTTTGACCTGCAGTGGACAAAAAATTAGTGTCCAGGGTCGACCACCGACAAGAGCAAGACTCAGAGGTAAACCTGATAAAAGCTTTGTGAGATCCTCTTTCAAGCCTCTAAGGGTGATGCTGAATAGCTCAAAGGTGACATCAGGGTCAGTACTAATATGCGACTGAACGGGAAGAGACATGACCTAACTCGTCTCTCACCATGGGCCTGGCTGCGAGAGCTTCTCTCTCTTTATTAATATCCTAATTGGTGCTGCTGGCTCAGGACTCCACCCCGTCCCCAGGGCTAGGGCCCACGGCTGGGCTGAACTCCAGCGTTACTGGGAAGGGCACAGGCTTAGCCAGGTCTGAGAGCCCCTGTGAAGGGCGTCCACTATCCAGCCTGTGCTCATCTTGGCCAGAGCCCGATGCTTGGTTTTCTCTCCGATCCAGCAGATTTACCATACTTTGAGAAAATCCAGTAGGACAATTTTAAATCTCTAAAGAATTCTTGATGGTACCAAAGAAAAAATGGCTGCAGCCTTTCCCAGCACCTGTAAAGGATGGTTTTGTTTGTGTTTTTTAAAAGGATTTAAAACCAGTTTTCCAGGAACACAAATCCTTTCGAAGGCACCCAGCACACCTGACTAGGGAGCTGCAGGTCTGTGTCTGAGCTGGCCGGCCGCCTGTATGGTGGGACCAGGCTTTCTTCGGGTTGTTTTCTCCTAATATGCTCTGCATTGCAGGAGGAGAAATCCCTTATTCCTTATAACCTTCCTTCCCCGACCTCCACCACCTCCACCTCCCCCCCCCAACACACACACACACACACACCATGTTCTAGACAGAGTTTTCTTCTCCTTCTACAGGGAGGCTGCAGTGTAGCAACAACAAAAGCACAGAGCAAGAAGGAGGCCTGGGTTTTAGGATCTGCCGTCCTACTCATTTGCTGTGTGACTTTAAGCAAGCCACTTACGCTCTCTGGGCCAATTTCCAGGTGTGAAAAAAAAAAAGCAACCTTATACCTTGCTCTGCTTTGAGTATAAAAGATACGCAGACACCCTGGGCAGAATGTTTTCAAAGCACCAAGCTGTCCAGATAAGAAGCACTGCTGTGGGGCAGTAGGGGATAGTGATCAAGGTCAAGTGTTTTCAGGATTCTGGGGCTAGATCTGCTTCTGATACGTTAGCCCAGAACAGAACCCCTGCCCACTGCCACACTATGGCCTCACACCACAGCCCCCAAGAGAACCCCCTATGATAGCGATTCAGTTATGAAAGCTTCCTTACCCCTATACCGCCCCCAACACATACCCTCCACGGGAGGCATCTATCAGACCTTGACCCAGTAACCTGGCACCTGGGGTGGAGCAGCCTCTTCAGAGGTGTCCCTGGAGGGAATTAGAAAGTGGACGCCCAGGCCCCTGCTGAACGGTGTTCTCCTGGGAAGTGGCTCTCGGCCCCATAAGTCCTCTCTCGCCAGCCCACTCTCCCTTCCTTCTGTCTTCCTTGGCACTGCCCCCCAGGACCCCACTTTCCCTCCCCAGAATGTCCAACCCATGGAAACTCTAGAGCAGGAAAAACCAGACACAACTGCCTCTTCCCAGCAGCCTGCCTGGCCTTCTCCCCTCCATAAAGGAGACCAAGGGCTAAGGGCTTTTCTTATGGGAGAGGGTGGGAGGGCTCCTGTCCCCTTAAAATGCCTTTTCATCCTCAGTCACCACCTCTTCAATGGTTTCCTCACCCATCTTGTCCCTGAAAGGCCTGAGGATAAGCTTCTCCAGAGCCCTGGGGTGCCTGGGAGGACTGGCGGGAGGGCGGGAGTGCTGCGGACGCTGAGGCCTGCGAGGCTGGGGGACCCTTCAGCCAGGACCAGGTTCTTTCTGCTCAAGAATCCGTGGCCCTTCTGTGGGCTGCAGCTCAGGACGCGGCGCCTTCGTCCCCCAGATCCCCTCTGAGCGTGCCCCCCGTCGGATCTCTGTGGAGCAGATGCCAGGGGTGTGGAGGCAGACACAATGGCCCTCTTTGTGGGGGGATCTGAGCCGGCAGGCAGGGGAGGAAATCAGACAGCGCTCCTGACAGCGGGCTCTGTCTGGGGTGTCTGTGAAATATGGGCCAGAGGGGCTCCTTCCCGAGACCAGTTCAAGGCTGCCGAACACCCCCAAGCCCGCTTTCGGCAAGGCCACTGCCTGTTTGGAGAGAAATGATATACGACACCCAGCTTCCTTCCCTCCTCCCCTGAGGGGCTTAAGGGAGCTCACAGTCTCTCCTGGGAGGTGTGGATGGACATGCATGTGTGTACACACACGTGCACGGGTGTGTGTATACGTGTGTGTGTGGCTGCATAAGTGTGCATTGTGTGTATGTTTTCTCTGTGTGTGCGTGTATGTGTCTGCTCATTCCATGGCCAGAGGAGAGAGTTCAAAATGCTGGGCCTCCACAAAAAAACAGCCAAAAAAAGTGCCGGCCAAGATGGCCCCCTTTAGCCGGCCTGATTTCGCCCAGACCGGGAGGAGGGCCCTTAGGACCCAGAGGCTGAGCAAGCTTAAAGAGAGTCGTGCTGTGAGGAGAAGGGCAGGCGTCTTGCTGAGCCCCTGCCCCCTGATTTCATCCTCCAAGTAACCACCTCAGTATAGGAACTGTTTTCAAGATGAGCACAGCACCCGCCTCACGGAGGCTCCAGGAAGGCTCCCAAGCCAGCCACAGCCTGCAGGGTCTCCAGTGGCCCATTGAACCATTTGTCTTCAGGGGAGGAAATGGGAGGATGTCCCCACCCACCCACCTCCTCCATGGCCAGCCAGGCCTCCACATCTGGGCTGCAGCTGGCTGCTGAGCTGCCCTTACAGGCTAGCTCTCTGTAAATGACAAGAAGACAGAGAGCTGTCAGCAGAGGGCTCTGAAAGTCACCACAACTCCTCAGCCAGCTGGGAGCCATAAAAAAGCAGCCTCAGGGGCTTCCCTGGTGGCACGGCGGTTAAGAAGCCGCCTGCCAATGCAGGGGACACGGGTTCGAGCCCTGCTCCGGGAAGATCCCACATGCTGCGGAGCAACCAAGCCCGTGCGTCACAACTACTGAAGCCCACACGTTCTAGGACCCACGTGCCGCAACTACTAAGCCCACGTACTGCATCTACTGAAGCCCGTGTGCCTAGAGCCCATGCTCTGCAACAAGAGAAGCCGCCACTCACTGCAACTAGAGAAAGCCTGTGCGCAGCAATGAAAACCCGACGCAGCCATAGATAAATAAATAAATAAGTTCATTACAAAAAAAAAAGAGCAGCCTCAGTTTCCCCATCCTGTAAACTGGGGCCAAGGGCAAAGGGCAACCCTGCCCTCTGAAAGGTCTGCTGGGAGAATTAAAGAATATAAGGTGTGGAAATATTCAGTAAATTCCAAAGGTCTGTCCAAATGATGGTGACTAATTTATACCCAACAAATGTCTACCAGCTGTGGGCTACAGGTGTCCCTGGGATGGGGGCTGTGAGAGAATAAGAAAGATGGTATATTTTACATCAGAGCCAGTGAAGTCTCTTCACTGTTGCTGCCTGTTGAGGTGGGTGGGGGATCTTATGCCCATCGTGCAGATGAGCAAACCGAAGTTCTGATTATTGGAGGAACTCGCCCAAGGTCACAGATCTACTCTGTGTTGGAAAAGATGGCACCTGGCCTTGTGTCATTTGGGCTGTTGTGTGGGACTCATTCTAGAGGCTTCTCTGGTAAGCCAACCTGGTCAGTGAAGCTGGCCACGACCTGAGATGGGGAATGCAACAGACGTGAAATCATATGCAGGGAGCCCAGGGCTCAAATTCATTACTGTCATGTCCCAGTCGATTTCTGAGACTTGAGAACTTCCCTTCCCCATCTGCCAAGGAGCTAGGCCTTCAAAGCAAGACCCCACGTTTGCCTACTCTGCCATCCTGCCCCTTCTGTCCTCAGGTTGCCTGGAGCCTCACCCAGGAAGAACCCAGATGGCTAGGTGACACAGGAAGGTGATGTAGTGAAGAGAATCTGACCTTCAGAGTCAAACACACCTGGTCTGAATCCTGGCTCCGCCTCTTTCTGGTGTGGGAGCTTGGCCAAGCCATGGTTTCTAAGCCTCAGTTTCCCCATCTGAGATGAGACTTATCCGTGGCTCTGAGCTGCTGAGAAAATTAAATGAGCTAATATGTGGAAAAGGGCCAGCTTAGTCAGTGCTTAGGGGGGATGGATTGCCTTTCTCTTTCCCCAGGGAAAAAGTGAAAAAAGAGAGACAAGATGAAGTGAGTCCAGGGTAGGAGGTGAGACCTCATGGGCTCTGCCAACCAAGGGGAGAGGGCTAGAGAAAGGAAAAGGAGTGATGCTTCAGTGAGATGAGCCTAGAAAAGATGGCAGAGAAGACTTCTGGCTAGGGCTGTGAGTCACCGGGAGAAACAGAGACTATGTGTTTCCTCCCTATTGGAGGAATCCTATGAACAAACACCACCATAGGGCAGAGTTGACAAGACCTTGGAGACCAGTTCATCCAGTTCCTTTGATCCACAGGGAAACTGAGGCCCAGAGAGAAGGGACTGGTTCAGGGTCATACAAGGCATTCGTGACAGACTCCTGACTCCCTCCAGTGCTCAGCTAACCTCCCAGGAGGCCTTGGGCGGGGGGCGGTGGCGGGTCTGGGGAGATAACGCACTCCTGTGAGTCGACAGTCAAGAGGGACAGGAGGAAGACCTGGGCCAGAGAAAAGAGCCAAAGGCTGGGCTCCTGCCTTTCTGTCCAGGGCCTGATGTCCTCTTGACAGGTCAGATCTGCCCACGGAAGCTGGCTGGCCAGCTCTGGAGGTCCCTATCTGTCTAGACTGCTTGCTGGCCCATCCCACCGAGAAACTCGACTCAAGGCAGGCTGGGGCAGGCGGGATGGCCTTGGAGGTCCCCGACAGCTCCGGAAGTCTGCACACAGAATCTCTGGAAGACTGAGAGGTGTTGTCTCTGCAGAAAAGCCGTCGGACATTTCTGTGTGGCGGTGACACAAACCATTCCTTCCTCCATAATCACCCTCGCTGCAGTGCTGGCTCAGGGCAGACAGCCTGCCGTGCATGGGCTTTATTTTCAAATCCCTCTTGCTTTTTAAAAAATCCCTGTGAATGCCTGAACGCCCAGGGCAGAGGAAAACACTCAAATCTGTCCTTGAGTGTGCTGGTGGTGATGTGATGGCTCAGACGGGACCCTCCGAGCTCTGAGGCAAGAACAAACCCCCTGCTGATGTAATTTAAAAGAATAACCTCCCAATTTTCTCATCTCCCTTGGCTGGATACACCTTATCAAATGACAAGAGAAGCCAATGTTTGGTTAAATGGTTCAGAGGTTAATACTCAACAGATGGAAGACTTTTTTTTCCCTTTCTTTTCCCCCCTTCCAGGAGATCTGGTCTTGTCCTCTTGCTGGATATATGAGGCTGGGGGGACCCAGGGGCATTTCTCCCATCATGCCCTTTGAGGGAGCCCATCTCCCACCAGCCGCCGCTGGTCCTCAGGGTGTCTCAGGCTGTGTCCACAGCCTCCACAGGGTCTCAGCCCGGGGCAGGGCCAGCCCGGGCTGGCTGAACTTGGGAAGCAGAACTGTCTATGCTGCGAGGTAGCTAGGTGGGACACAGGGCAGGAAACAAACCAAGTTCCCCACCACCAGGGGAATGCTGTTTTCCTGGTTTAAAATAAAGAAAATTTAAAAGTTCAGGGGGTTGGAAGCAGGTGGGAGAGAACATTTACCTCCTGCACCTGGTTCTGTTCCAGGCCTGCTGGGGGACTGTCAGCAAACCTCAGCCCAGTTCTGAACCCCAGCATCCTTTCTATAGAATGGGGAAAAAAAACCCTTCTTTTCTTCCTGGCTTCACTGAAGTGGAGAATGAAAGAAGCCCCTTTCTGGGGCCTCGTTCTCGCAGAAGCTGACCCTGGAACGAGACTTTGAGGGCAAATGGTTTATTTGGGAGTGAGGCCAGGAAGTACCAGTAGGGAAGGGGGACTGAGGCAGGGAAGAGAAAGGGGTCCCTGAAGAGTGTGTCACAGCATGTTGCCCACGGTGGGCAATTGGGGCCCAATCACATGGGCGCACAGGGAGACTTGTATGGGTCTCAGCGTCCAAGGCAGTACCACTGGCCACTTGTGACAACTGGGCACTTGAAACATGGCTAGTCTGAATCGAGAGGTGTTGTGTGAAATACGCACCAATTCAAAGACTGAGGACAGAAAAAGGATGCCTAATATCTCATTAATAATTTGTTTTAGGGCTTCCCTGGTGGCGCAGTGGTTGAGAGTCCTCCTGCCGATGCAGGGGACACGGGTTCGTGCCCCGGTCCGGGAGGATCCCACATGCCGCGGAGCGGCTGGGCCCGTGAGCCATGGCCGCTGAGCCTGCGCGTCCGGAGCCTGTGCTCCGCAACGGGAGAGGCCACAACAGTGAATAGAACTGTACACCCAAAGAGCCAACTTTAATGTATGATTTTTTAAAAACCTATCTACCCATCTAGAAAGAGAGGGAGAAAGTGAATGCGACAAAATGCTGACTACTGTCAGGTCCAAGTGGCGGGATACCAGTTGTGTTGTACTAGTCTTTCCGTTTCTCTGTACCTTTGTTATTTTTCTTAATACAGAGGAAGAAGAGGTGGAAGATTCCCTCTAAAGAGCCTGCCTGTGTCTGTCCCTCTGAAGCACTGGTTCCCTCTCCCCCGGAAGCACAGGGGAGGCAGCCACTCTGCTCGAGGCCTGAGTAGGTATGATGTCTCACCCACACCTCCTCGGCCCCCAAGAACTGACAAAGTGCTTTCCAGGTCAGCCCCCAGCCAGGCTGCTCAGTGTCTGATCCGAATCTTCTTCTGTGGCCGATGCCTGCCTGGTACAGGCTTCAGGAGAATGAGTATATCTGGCCCCTTACTCTTTTTTTCTATTTATTTGTTTTTAATTTTATTGAAGTATAGTTGATTTACAATGTTGGGTTAATTTCTGCTGTACAGGAAAATGATTCAGTTATACATATGTACTTGCTCTTTTTCATATTCTTTTCCATCTTGGTTTATCACAGGATATTGACTATAGTTCCCTGTGTTATACAGCAGGACCTTGTTATTTATTCATCCTATATATAATACTTTGCCTCTGCTAATCCCAAACTCCCAATCCTTCCCTCTCCCAACCCCTCCCCTATGGCAACCACAAGTCAGTTCTCTATATCTGTGAGTCTGTTTTTGTTTCATAGATACGTTGATTTGTGTCATATTTTAGATTCCACATATGAGTGATATCATATGGTATTGGTCTTTCTCTTTCTGAGTTACTTCACTTAGTTACTTTTTACATGTTCATTCCAGAGACCAGATAGATAAGTTCAGGACCCCTGCTCGGGGGTGGTGCTCCCTCAGGACCCCCCTCCTCCAGGTTCCTGTTTCACTGCACACATAGGTGCCTATGGCATTTCTCACACCTCAAGGTCACTGTCTCTGGAACAGGAAGGAAACATCCTTGTTCCATGAGAGGGGCTGCCATCTGAGTGTGCACTCACAAGGATTGGGCTTCCCAGTGTGCTCTGGGGCCCACCTGCCTCAGAATCGTCAGATGCTGATGAAAAGGCAGCTTCCTTGTCCCTGCCCTGGACCCATCTGGAATAAGGCCCAGGAGTCAGCATTGGAACCAAAGTCCCCTCACAGAAATCTAAGAACCACTGGCCCAGGAGAGCCGTTCAGTTCCTCTACAGATGAGAAATGCTCTTCTCATGGGTGCATTAGGTTGGGGAAAAAAGCTTCCCCCTCCCTCCTCCCTATAACCCCCACCCAAGTCCTAGCCCACATTAGAGGTCGGAAAACTTTTCTTTCAAGGGCCATATAGTAAATACTGTAGGCTCGAGGGCCACAGAGTCGCTGGTGCAACTATTCAACTCTGCCCTCCTAGCACAGAAAGCAGCCCTGGACAATTACATAAACAAATGGGTGTGGCTGTGTGCCAATAAAACTTCACAAACATTGAAATTTGAATTCCATGTAATTTTCACATGTCACGAAATCTTCTTTTTTGATTTTTTAAAAACCACTTTAGGGGGCTTCCCTGGTGGTGCAGTGGTTAAGAATCTGCCTGCCAATGCAGGGGACATAGATGCGATCCCTAGTCTGGGAAGATCTCACATGCCGCGGAGCAACTAAGCCCACACGCCCCAACTACTGAGCTTACGTGCCTCAGCTAGAGTCCACACGCCACGGCTACAGAGCCCACGCGCCCTGGAGCCTGCACACCACAACTAGAGAAGAGAAAACCCACACGCCACAGCTAGAGAGAAACCCACGCACCACAACGAAGAGCCCACATGCCTCAGCAAAGATCCCACGTGCCACAACTAAGACCTGACGCAGCCAAAAATAAATAAATGAATAATAAATGTCTTTAAAAAGGTAAATAAATAAAATAAAATAAAAACCACTTTAAAATGTAAAAAGTATTCTTAATAGAGATAGAAAGTAAATTAGTGATTGCTTAGGACAAGGAGGATGGGGGAGTGGGGGGGCGGGGACTGTGAAAGGGTATGGGGTTTCTTATCGGAGTGATGAAAATATTCTAAAATTGACTGTGGTGATGGTTGCACGTATCTGGGACTATACTAAAAACCACTGACATACACACTTTAAATGGGTGAATTACATGGTATGTGAATGCTCTCCCAATAAAGTTATTAAAAAAATATATATGTATATATATATATACATATATTTTATACATATATATATATTCTTAGCTCCTAGACTGTGCAGTAACAGACAGCAGGCTGGACTTGGCTCCTGATGTAGCTTGCTGATAAATAGGAAAGATTTAGCCTAACAAGATTTAAATGCTCTGCATAATAAGAAAACACTATGGGATGGGGACCTGAGGGTAGGTGGAGAGGAGACGGGAGGAAAGGTCTGGAGGAGACAACTTGAAGACAGAGCAATGCCTACACCTGAAAGCTAGTTATAGAGGCAGGGAATGGCTGATGGACGTCTAGCCCAAGGGTCACAACCTACGGTCCATGGGCCAAATCCACCTGCCACCTGTCTTTGTAAGGCCCGTGAGCTAAAACTCTTTCCTACAGATGATCATGTCAGTTTGATGATGGGGAACACTAACTTTGAACCAACTAAGCAAAATGTTATATCCCCCCACGAATAATTCCATTCTTCTCCTTAGTAGACCTGTGTTACAAAGAAATGTACTCAATTATTACTATACATTGAATTTCATTAATAAAAAATTTATGGAAATTTGCTTTCTCTGTTGTTATACAAGCATACTATACATAATATGCTTGATTTTGCTTGCTGGTCCATAAGCCTAAAATATTTATTATTTGGCCCTTAACAGAAAAAGTTTGCTGACACCCGGTCTAGCAATAGATGATTTTCAATTTCAAGTGGCTTCCTGTCTGGAAACCCCATATTATCTCAAACCTGGAGTGAAATTCTATAAAACACACACCAGCCTATGTTAGGGGAGCTCTGATGACCAGCAGCAAGTTGAACGAGGCCCCAGAGAAAACTGGGCGGGTTCAGAGAGGTGGAGCCAGGTGAGAGCTGAGAGAGAAGATACACAGAGAACTGAATGACACAGGAGCCCAAGGGAGAATATTCTCCCTGAATATTCTAGAGGAAGTTGGTTCTGGAGAGAGGAAGGGAAAGGACTAGGTCCTTCTGTTACCTAAATGGGAACAAACAGTTAATTACTTCCCCACCGGGAGGTCAGTCCCCCAAAAGCGGGAACTGTGTCCTATTGATCTTTGTTTTCACCCTATGCCCAGACTGGCATTTAATAAACGTTTGATGAATGAATGAATGATCAGACTCAATTGGCCTGAGTGAAGAGGTTGCTCTAAGGGTGACTTGGACTAACCTCTGATATGTGCTCCTGTTACCGGTCAGGGTTCTTGGCCTTTCCCCAGTCAAGAGAATGACTAGAGGCCAGACAAGAAATTCAGGCAAGGCTTTATTGGGGCCCCTGCTGCGGCAGGCGGGAGTGAAAACAAGTAGCGGGTTCCCTTGCTTGTAAGGAACAAGGAACCAAGAAGCTGGTTCCTTACATGAGGTGAGGGTAGGGGTGTGTCCAGGGGTCAGGCCAGAGGGGCGGCTCAGGGGGTCTGCCCACCCCTTTGGTGGTGTTGAGTGCAGGGGGCATGTGCAGTACCCTGCTTCTGCTCCCGGCTCTTCAGAAGTGGCAGTTGGGTTTTTTTTGGTCTTTTTGTATCTTGTTGTCCAGAATTTGCCCTGACCAAGCACACACGCAGTTATTTGTAGCCCCTTATAGTCTCTTTGTATTTTATTGCTTTGGTCCAGGTGCAAGCACTGCAACAGAGGGTCCCAGGTCCCAGCCTGCCTCACTCCCACCCCACCTCCCAGCCGCTGGCAAGTTTTAACAGCATTGCCCAAGCTATGTTGCCTCAAGCTGTTTAAAAGTGAGAGGGGAAAAAAATGTCTCAGAGATAAATCTGTTTATAAAATGCTGCCTGATGAATCCCATTTGTGGACGGTCTCTCAGTATAACTGCACATCAGCTTCTTAAAGACCCCGAGAAGTCCTGCACCACCAGCTGTTCAGAGTGCGGGAGGGACCTGGGACTGTTTCTCAGATTTCCAACCCATCCGCCTGAGTAGAGCACTCACCCATCTCCCCAGAGGATCCAGAGGTTCCCCGAGGCCACCATTCCTGAAATTCAGGGCATGAAAATCAGATGGGTTCTCAGCTTTCCCCAGGACCGGGGTAAGATTAAGTTTTCTTCTGTCGCATATTGTTTTCCTCTCCTGGTCTTCTTGTTCTTGTGGATTTATGCCTTTAACAAAAACCCAAATCCGTTGTTTCCATGGGATTTGGGTTTGGGAGGGAGCAAAAGTTGATATGCATGTTCATTTGCCATCTTTTTTTTTTTTTTTTTGACCACACAGCAAGTCTTGCGGGCATCTATAGTTCCCCAACCAGGGATCGAACCCGGGCCCTGGCAGTGAAAGCACCGAGTCCTAACCACTGGACTGCCAGGGAATTCCGTCACTTGCCATCTTTCAACACAAGAAAAGAAAGGCTTTGCAGTGGGGTCACGTCGGGCAGCAGAAAAAGACGGGGAGCAGGTAAATGAGAGATGGGGTTTGGGGGTAGAGGACTTGCCTGGCTTCCCCGAAGGGGAGGCTGATCGGCCAAGAGCTTTGCCAGGGCCTGGAAAAGCAAAAATGTAAAAATGTGGAGAAGATTCCTCCTTCAAGGGGCTTAGTGGGTGAGAAGTAAGTAGATGATTAGAAAAACAAAATGTGGTAGGACACTGACAACGGAGTTTGGAGAGGATGCAGGGGGAGGACAGCAGGGCTTTGAGTACCACCTAGGAGCTTGGGCTTTATCCTGTGGGTGATGTGGAGCCTCTGAGGCTCTCTTGGGCAGCTGAGTGGAGGATGGGCCCAAGGTAGACGGCACTGGAGTCTGGGAGGCCACTTAGGCAGCTGTTGCAAAATCCGGTGAGGAATGAACGATGAGGCTCACGCTCAGGCAGCGAATGTGTTCGTGATGGAGCACTGGGGACAGAGTCAAGGAGGTGAAATCAGTGGTGCGTGGGCTGGGGCGGAGGGAAGGGGAGGGTGGCCTCCTGGAAGTCTCCCAGGTTTCCAGCTCTGGTTGGCGGCTGGGGGAGGGGATGGATGAGCCCTTCCAGCTCCCCTCCCTCCTGCCCAAAGCCCAGAATGTTCCCCCACCACCACCATGAAAAAAGTGTTGGCTCCCCTCCCTGCCCCACCTTCCCTCCTCCAACTGTTTGCCTGGAGCCCCCAGGGAGGAGAGAGAGCAGGAGATGAAATCATGGAACAAAGAGGATTAGAGACGCATTTCTTCCCTCCTCTACAATGGAAAACTCTCAGTTTGTTGAGAGAGGGGAGGCTTTAGGGGGGCGGAGGGGGAGCTTGATGAGGTTATGGTTTTGAAATAGGAGCTGCGGGGACCTGCCAATCTGACAGGAGACAAGGTTCTCATTTTTCTTTCTTCTAAGTGGGAGCTCTACTTGGTTGACCCCAGTTTAGAGCCTCCTCTGCTGGGGTGAGACTGTCCAGTATATTCCCAGCCTGTGTGTGCCCCCTTCCACCTGGCTCACCACTCAGCCAGCCTGGGCCCCCACAGAGAAGCAAGACACCGCATCCCAAAACAGAAGCGGCTCCCCATGGCAGGAAGGAGGTCCAGGCAGTAGGAAGAGCCAGCAGTGGAGTTGGAGGGTTTGATTTCACCTTGAAGTTCTGCCATTTTCCAGCTATGCAGACTCAGGCCAGTGTCTTAACCTCCCTGAGCCTCAGAGTCTTCATTTGGAAGTGAAAATGATCAGACCCAGCTCACAGGCTTAGAGGAGACCAGAGGTGTTTTGGAAACCAGGCCCGCCCCTAACAGTGGCAGGGCCTGGGGCCACAGTACATATAGGGGCTCCTCTGCGTGTGTCTAAATCCTTGGGTTAAAAATCAAGTCTAGGGCTTCCCTGGTGGCGCAGCGGTTGAGAGTCCGCCTGCCGATGCAGGGGACGCGGGTTCGTGCCCCGGTCCGGGAAGATCCCACATGCCGCGGAGCGGCTGGGCCCGTGGGCCATGGCCGCTGAGCCTGCGCGTCCGGAGCCTGTGCTCCGCGACGGGAGAGGCCGCAGCAGTGAGGGGCCCGTGTACCGCAAAAAAAAAAATCAAATCTAACAAACTCTTAGATGAAATATGTGTTATCCTCCAAACTTGACAAATATTCTATGATAATATTTAAGAAAATATCATAATCTGGAAGGCCAGGTCTGAATTCAGAGTTCCTGGACTCCTTGGAGTAGAACTTGGAACACCACGGCATAGGGAAGCCCGCCACAGCCCACAGCCCATTCCCCCTTCCCTTCGCAGTGCGGCTCCATCCTGCAGAGCGAGGGCTTCATGCAGATGCAGGAGGACGCCCAGCCCTAACCTCTAACCTACACGTACATACACACATTGCAAACAGATATGGACCTAGAGGTCCACACTCTGAGGGCGTCTGGGGAGGATGGATTTGGGGAAGAAGCCCATGCAGATCCTGGGAGAGGCTCAGACGTTCCTGGGTCCCAGGTACACTCAGCATGGTGTAGAAGGGGGGCATTGGTGCTAGTGGGTGCATCCCCTTGGCCTTGCACACTGCTCAGCCCATGGAGAGGGATGTGGCTGGAGGAGGCTGAGCACACAAATCAGGGGCCCCTTTTGCCTGGTCTAAGGTGCTAGGTACTGCTCGAAACTCTAACGTGATCACAGGTAGGAGGGATTATTATTCTCTCCCCCAGGTTTTGGTATTTCCTTCCTCTCTCTCTCTCTCTGATTCCCCACTCCTCTCTTTTCTATTTTCCTTGGGAAGAATTGGGAGATAATTTACACGCCAGCTGGTCAGAGAAGTGGGAGAGCAGATGCCTTAGGGGACAGATGAACCAGGATGCCAGGAACTCTTGGGTCAGGTCCAAATCTTCCTCGGGCCTCGGTGTTGCTGAGTTTCTTCCTCCCAAGATCTCTGGAATACTTAGAGGCCTCTAATTTATTGTCTGAAAACAGAGAATCTTTAGAGCCTTAGACATGAGCATGGCCAAAAACCTGGGGGGAGGAAAAATGCTCCAAGCACTCACCAAGCACCATGAAATATGTAGTGCTGAATGAGGACATTTGGAGAGACTCAGTGACACCCACCTGGACAGGAGATCCAGGGGGAAGGCTGAACTCAAAGCCTTCCTCTCCCTGCCCCCACATCGGGTGAGCCAGCGCACCCAGGCCCTCGTGAGCCTGGAATCGAGAGGAAGAAGCCACAGGAAGTAACACAGGAAAGATGGAGTCTGGACCAAGAATCAAGAACCAAGTGCCTGGGCCTGGATGAAGGGCTGATGGGCATTCTGGGGAAGAAGAACGTGGACTCCAAGACCCCAGACCTACGACCAGTGCAGCTAATCCCACCTACCAGCAAAGTCCCTTCCCTCTCTGAGCCTCAAGTTCCTCATCTGTAAAATGGGGTTCAGGGTGTTTTCACCACAGAGTGGCAGTGAGGATTTAATTAAAGCATGAGATATGCTTAGCTCCGTGCCTGGAATGGAGAAAAGGATCAAGACATGTTAACCACGTGATTGTTACTATGAGCTCGGCGCCCGGAAAATATCAATCAAATGCAAGTTGAACTCGTGTGACCTTCAGCAGATCATGTCCCATTTGCAGACCTCGGTTTCCTAATCTGAAGAATTTCTGTTCTTCTCTAGACACATTTCACTGTCAATGCCCAAGGAGCTCCCTTGACACAAAGAATAGCTGACCCTTGCAGAGCACTTGCTGGGGGCCGGGCGCTATCCAAAGCTCTTCACACACATGACATCATTTCATCCTCACAATCCCCTTTGAGGGGTCTTCTATTATTTTCCATTTGGCAAATGAGGAACCTGAGACATAGGACGATTAGGGAATTTGCCCCACGTCACCCAGCAAGACTCAGGCAGGCTGGCCGCGCAGTCCATCCTTCCGATGGCTAATCCATCCTCCTTCTATGGCCAGATGTGGGCCCTGCCTCCGCTGGAGCCACCAGGCAGTACGTTTTGACTGATCCCACCAGTCAGTTCAGCCAGCTCACTGGTTTGGCTGGTATTCCTCACACTGAGCTAGTTATGGGGCCAAATTAGTCATTTTGGCCCTTGAGTCAACGATCCTGCTTCGGGACTTCCCTGGTGGCGCAGTGGTTAAGAATCCGCCTGCCAATGTAGGGGACACGGGTTCGAGGCCTGGTCCGGGAAGATCCCACATGCCGTGAAGCAACTAAGCCCATGCGCCACAACTACTGAGCCCACGTGCTGCAACTACTGAGCCTGCACGCCTAGAGCCCGTGCTCTGCAACAAGAGAAACCACTGCAATGAGAAGCCCGCACACAGCAACGAAGACTAGCCCCTGCTCTCCACAGCTAGAGAAAGCCCACACAACGAAGACCCAAAGCAGCCAACAAAATAAATTAATAATTAATTAATTTTTTAAAAAATGATCCTGCTTCAACGTGTTTAGACTTTCTGACAGTGACACGTCCCTCCGCCTCTGGGTCTGAGAGAATCGGTGGTAAGAAATACTGATTTTGAATAAAAATGGGAAAATGGCCATTCCTAAGATCATTTACATCCTAACCAAGGATGCTGACCCACCTTTGTCTCCTGGGGGACCCGCCATCATGCAGTGAGATACACAGGCTGGGACTGTCACCTCATCCCACTGATGAGGAAACCCAGCTGGGGCAGAGGGGTACAGTCAGTTGCCCGGGATGGCACAGCCTGCTGGCAGTGGGGGGCAGAGGTGGGATTTGAATCCATGTCTCCTGATGCACCATCCAGCATATACCCAGCTGCCTGGTCGATTCGGCGGTAACACCCTCTGCGGGCCCTGGAGCCCCCAGCCACTTGTGGTATCACCATGAAGGGTGGGAATGGCTGCAGACCATTTGGCCAGGCCTCTCCCATTTGCTCTGCCTTTTGGCAGTGATCTGCAAGGCTACATTAAGCGTTCTTTTCTGCGTTGTTTGTGGGCAGGAGAAGCCTGGAAATTACAAGGAACGAAGGCACCTGGCTCCCCGGGGAAAATTTCGGAGTCCATCTCCTCACCTTGTTTATTTGTAAGATGGGAACACAGACACAAATGGTGTATGTTTTACATTAAACCAAAGAAGAGATTGTGCCACTTCTGTCTGCACTTGAGACGTGTTTATACTGCTGGGTCCATTATGAATCTGTTTAATATCCTCCAAATTCTCCGAGTCCTTCCATCCCTGCAGCCAGGAAGTGGGTAATGTATGTGCACATAGGGAAGAAATTTCCAGGCACTCAAGCCTTTAGGTAAATGAGTCTCTCTCTCTCTCTCTTTTAAGAAGGAAAAAGCCTGGTACAGAAAAATTAAATTCTTCCTGTTCAAAATGACTTTTCCAATGATCTTTTCCTTGTAGGAAATCACTTAGGTCCTAAAGAGATGCCAGGGGAGCCATCAGCTAGGGGAACCTGTGGTCTATGCTGGTGAGAGCAGCATCCCTTTGCCCTGGAGAGCCAGGGATGGGGACATGGAAATGAATGACCCTCCAGGGCTGAGAAAGACAGCAGGGATCCACAGCCAGAGGCTCGAGGTTGCCTGAGCGCTGCCTTGCCTGCTGGGGGGCTCCTGGGAAGCCAGCATCAGACTAAACCTGCAGGATTGGGAACAGGCTTCCCACAGGACTGCTGGCAGGCGCAGCTCTCTGCTCGCTGGCAGAACAGAGAGGTATTATTTTAAGGAGAAAAATGAGAATCCTGTTATTGCTTTATTCCTCCTGCAGAAATGTTGGTGTGGCCCATCCAGGGCCAAGATGGGATGCGAGTCGGTGCCAACAGAAGAATGAGCTCATCGCATGTGGGGATGTGAGGTGTTTCCAGCAAGGCGCAGTGTGGAAAAAAACTCCCTGCCTGGAATCCAAAATCCCTTGTCAAAGCAGAACCCTTTGACCCTCCCCTCACCTCCCTCTTCCATCAGCTAGTCTGTCTGTCACCTTCCCTCTCCATCATTTCCCGCCTCCATTATCTGAGTCCACCGTCATTCAATCCCTCTGTCTTCCTGTATCTGTGACCAAACACCCCCTCAACACCCTTGAGCATCTGTGCATGTTCTTGTTTGGGGAAGAAGAGCCCAGGCTTTGAAATCCGAGAGACCTCAGTTCAAATCCCAGCCCTGCCACTTACTGGCTGTGTGGAGTTGGACAAGGGCCTTCACCTCTCTGGGCCTCTGCTGTTACCATGTAAGATGGGAAAGCAAATGGGAAAATACCTAGCACACAGTAGATATTCATTTAGTGTTTCCTCCCTCCCTTCCTACCTGTGGAAGCAAATGATATTGTATAATTAAAGAATTGTAAGACTTTGGGGTTTACAAATGTCAAGTTCCCACAACTCTGGGAAATATGGGGTCACAGGTTATTTGCTGTTTTCATCACCAGATTCCTGGCATGGCCTAAGGTTGACACAAGTCACTCTGAACTAAACCCAGAATTAAGAAGAGGGGTTCCAGGGCTTCCCTGGTGGCGCAGTGGTTGAGAGTCCACCTGCCGATGCAGGGGACACGGGTTCGTGCCCCGGTCCGGGAAGATCCCACATGCCGCGGAGTGGCTGCGCCCGTGAGCCATGGCCACTGAGCCTGCGCGTCCGGAGCCTGTGCTCCGCAACGGGAGAGGCCACAACAGCGAGAGGCCCGCGTACCTCAAAAAATAAATAAATAAATAAAGGGGTGTTCCAAATGTTCATAACAGCACTATTTACAGTAGCCAAGACACGGACGCAACCTCAGTGTCCATCAACCGAGGAATGGATAAAGAAGATGTGGTACATCTATACAATGGAATATTACTCAGCCATAAAAGAGAATGAAATAATACCATTTGCAGCAACATGGATGAACCTAGAGATTCTCATATTATGTGAAGTAAGTCAGACAGAGAAAGACAAATATCATATGATATCACTTATATGTGTGGTCTAAAAAAGTGATATAAATGAACTTATTCACAAAACAGAAATAGACTCACAGACATAGAAAACAAACTTACGGTTACCAAAGGGGTTGGGGGGAGACAAATTAGGAGGTTGGTATTAACATGTACACACTACTTTATATAAAATAGATCACCAACAAGGACCTACTGTATAGCACAGGGAATTCTACTCAATATTCTGTAATAACCTATCTGGGGAAAAGAATCTGAAAAAGAAAGGATATATGTATATGTATAACTGAATCACTTTGCCGTACACCTGAAACTAACACATTGTAAATTAACTATCCTTCAATTTTTAAAAAATGGTTAAAAAAAAAAAAAGAACAGGGATTCCAAGGAGCTAAAGGGAGCTTTCCTGGTCTTGGCCACGAAAGAAATGATGTGGCCAGGAGCCCAGGCCAGAGGAGGCAGGAAAGTAGATGATGCTGGTTGGATAGAAGCAGACTGAATGTTCAGGAACAAGAGACTCCATAAAGTGACCACAAAGTTGTACCAGGTGGAAATTCTGAAAGGCAAGGGTGAAAAGGTGCAGGGCCCATGGAGTGAGTCACCTCTGGTAGGACAGAGCTCTAACTGGCATTTTAGCTGCCTCAGGCAAGGCCTAAAGCACATCCTCAAGCCAGCTTTGATTTTCCATCTGTGAATCACTGAAGCGGGTGTTATTAACAATGGGCCTCTAGAAGCTTCCTATAGAGAAGCCAAATCCCTTTGTTTCAGTGTCACTGAAGGAGCACATGTGCTAACAGTATGTATATTTCACAACATTTAAAATTTTATCACCTTCTGTAATTATAGTTTTAAATTTCACATCCACTAAATTTCCAGCCCCATGGGCAAAAACCACCGTCAGCCTGCCCTGGTCATGGCTGCAGTTGGGTAAGGTATCTCTTAGGATAGAAACTGGACTGGTTTATGCTTAGCTTCCTGGATTTTGTTTCTCCTTTCATTTCTCTTTATTTCATGAAATCCCTTTTTTTAAAGAAATCTATCCTGTCTCACTTTTGCTAAGGAAAATTAAGAAAAGGGATTTGAGTTCACTTTTTTTTTGCAGTACGTGGGCCCCTCACTGCTGCGGCCTCTCCCGTTGCAGAGCACAGGCTCCGGACGCACAGGCTCAGCGGCCATGGCCCACGGGCCCAGCCGCCCCGCGGCACGCGGGATCCTCCCGGACCGGGGCACGAACCCGCGTCCCCTGCATCAGCAGGCGGATTCTCAACCACTGCGCCACCAGGGAAGCCCCTGAGTTCACATTTTGATGAATGAAGGACAAAGAGTGGACCAGTGGCCTTTAGACGCCAAGTGGGGGGCGGGGGCGATGAGATGGCAAGCAAGTGACCTCGTGTGGGCTAATGTACAAACTGAGATTCTGGAGCAAACAGAAATATGGCATTTCATTCTTCTCCCATGCTGTGGCAGGCAAACTGGGCCAACTCCAAGAGCTTGTCTGGACGCCCAGATTCCTTCTATTGTGGTGCCCTGTCATTCCCTAGAGCGTTGTTGTCCAGGTGAGCCCACGTTCCAGCCCAAGGCAAGGGGGAGAGAGAAGGAGAAGGCAAGCATCGTTCTCATACAGCTGACATCAGAAGATGCCTGTAGCTTTTCCGCTTCATCCCATTGGCCACAGCTTAGTCACATGACCATGTCTAGCTGCAAAGGCGGCTGAGAAATGTGGCCTCCTGTGGGCACCACGTGCCCAAACTAAAATCTGGGGTGTTCTCTTACTAAAAAAGAAGGGCTGGGCTTCCCTGGTGGCGCAGTGGTTGAGAGTCCGCCTGCCGATGCAGGGGACGCGGGTTCGTGCCCCGGTCCGGGAAGATCCCACATGACGAGGAGCGGCTGGGCCCGTGAGTCATGGCCGCTGAGCCTGCGCGTCCAGAGCCTGTGCTCCGCAACGGGAGAGGCCGCAACAGTGAGAGGCCCGCGTACCGCAAAAACAAAAAACAAACATAAAAGAACATCCATCTCACAGGGCTTGGTGAAGATTTGGGAGCACATACATAGCTTGTCTGGCACAGTTTCCAGCACAAAGCAAACGAACAATCAACAGAAGGCATTCTTACTTCCTGACTTACTTCACTTACTGTGATAATCTCTAGGTCCATCACGTTGCTGCAAATGGCATTATTTCATTCTTTTTTATGGCTGAGTAATATTCCATCGTATATATGTGCCACATCTTCTTTATCCATTCCTCTGTCAACGGACATTTAGGTTAAGTAAGTCAGACAGAGAAAGACAAATGTCATATGATGTGGAATCTAAAAAGATGATACAAATGAACTTATTTACAAAACAGAAAGAGACTTGGACTTCAAAAACAAGCTTAGGGGAAAGGTGGGGGGAAGGGATAAATTAAGAGTTTGGGATTAACATATACACACTACTATATATAAAATAGATCATCAACAAGGACCATAGCACAGGGAACCCTACTCAATATTCTGTAATAACCTATATGGGAAAAGAATCTGAGAAAGAATGGATATATGTGTATGTATAACTGAATCACTTTGCTGACACCTGAAGCTAACAAAACATTATAAATCAACTATATAAATAAAAAGTAAATATAAAAAGTAATATAAATAAAATATATAATATAAAATAAATATATTTTATAATATAAATTAAAAATATATAATAAATATAAACAATGTAAAATAAAAAGTAAATTTTTAAATAAATAACTAAATAGAAGGCATTCTTAGCTAACTTGTGTAAGGCAAGTGGTAAAACCAAGCGTGTACCTCGAGCATGAGGTAATCGTGAGGTGCCTTTGGAGTCATGTGACCCACAGGGCAAATGTTAGCTCTTCTCACCGCTGGACTTTTAGGATGTTGCTGGTTGAGGTCACTACCATACCAATGGATACCTTCCTGCCTGAGCGTTTTTCTTCTTTTGAATTATTTCCCTGGGACAAATTCAAAATCCTTTCTCCAGCCCTTTCTGCATCTTTCAGATCCAAAAAAAGCAGGTAGCAGTAAATCCTGCAGCAGCTGAGGCCCAGGACCAAGTCGTGGCAGCTCCCCTGCTATGAGCTGCCTGCAGCGGGTGACCCAGAGCTGCTCCTTCTAGCTGAGGCCCGTGTGCCAGAGATGGCATCATCAGGGAAGATCAGTTCTCAGCAGTGGAGACAGGAGAGGAGAGGGGAGCAGGACTTTTTGTCTCTTGGGATTGCTACCTCATCCTCAGGGGGGAGGAAAATGGTACAAATGCAGAAGACAGGCTTGCTCAGTAGTCCTTTGAGAACAGTCCAGAAAATTCCCATGGGAGTGTAGGTGTCACGTCGGAGCCGAGTTAGATGGGGCTGAGTGTTGGGATTGAGGCCTCAGCCTTGGAATCTTCTGCACGAGAGGAAATGCATGACTAAGTGTGGAGGAAGGAAGGAAACTCTGAAAGAGGAGGCAGGGTCCGAGATGGGGGCTGTCCACTGGATAGGTTTCAGGGGATCCTGAGTCCTCAGAATCGTATGCAATATCTTGCATGTGTGTGATCCGGATGTCCGCTAAGACACCCGACCCTTTGAGCTCTAATAAAATCAGTGCCTACTCCATCCCACATGCACCCCTCCCAGCCCCTCCAAGGATTCTGGCATCTCGATAATGAATTTCCTGTTTATCACTGGCTCTATAGTCTTCCAAATTAGTTGTCTGTGGAGCATCTCACCACCTTGCAGGTACTGCCCTTGTTCTACTCTGGGTTGACCTGGACGTGGAAATCAGCCCCTCTCTGTGACTTCAATACACACACAAAATCACTCATACACAAGTATATTGCAGACTGGGCTAAAGACTCAAGGGCCAGTCAGGTAGAGAGGAGACATTCGTTTTGTTTCAATACTATTTGTGCGTGTATTGTGTCTTTGTTTTTTATCTGCCCAGTGTCTCTTTCACCATCGGGTAAAAACAGAGGACTCTTTTCCCCAATTCCATGGTTCTGAAAGTGTTGCCATATACAGTATCCAAGCTCACCCGCCACCGGACTAAGCACCTGACCCGGGCCTGGTCCAATCCAACTAAGGTACCCCGTCCCCCAGAGACTGGGGATGACTGAGCTGCTTCAAGGTAGGCCTGGGGCTGCTGGGGCTGCTGGGGCCACATCTTCCCAACTGTGTGGAATAGGCCTCTCTACAGGAGAGAGAATGAAGACCAAAAGATGCCAAGCCAAGAGAGACAGGGGGACAAGAAGGGAGTGTCCTCTGAGTCCCTGGATTCTCTTGAGCTACCACAATGTGAACAGCGCCCCCTTGAGTTGTACATCTCAATGGGACCATGGCTGTATCATCAACTTCCCAGCTAGGTGGGTCAACACATTTCATTTTTCCTGGGTTTTTTCTTAAGAAATTTGAATTGCGGTTTAATCACTTGCTACCAGAAGTCTGAACACAGCAAGGGTTTCCGTCTACTTTACTTTGCTGGTACTCAAAGTTTGGCCAAGTCTGCAACACATTTTCTGGTATAGAAGTCATGGAGAGGGGCTGATTTCCAGTCTGGCTCAACCCAGAGCAAAAGGAAAGCAGTACCTGCAGGGCAGCGAGACTCTGCAAACAGAACTATTTTCTTTTACAGCGTGGTTAGTCATCACTTTGTTAAGCTCGGGCCTTTCATGCCCTGCTCTGGGGCCTGAGGTCCCATCAAGTCATTTTGGCAAAGGAAAACATTTTCTTTCCCAAAAGGGTCTGAAGGCTAAAACAGTTATATTTTCACAGCGTGTGTATTGTTTTTCTATGTGAATTTTTCTGGAGAGAAGATTGGTCATCTTCAATTCAAAGAGTTCCGTGACTCAGAAAACAAAATACAGGAAGTCCCCTACATACAAACGAGCTCCGTTCCGAGAGCGCGTTCGTAATTCCACTTTGTTCGTAAGCCCAACAAAGTCAGCCTAGGTACCCAACTAACACAATCACTGTATAGTACCGTACCGTAATAGGCTGATAATACTTTTCACACAAATAATACATAAAAAACAAACAAACACAAAAAATAAAGAAAACATGTTTAATACAGTACCTTGAAAAGTACAGCAGTACGGCCCAACAGCTGGTGATTCTTAGCAGTACCAGCTACATCACCGCTGCTTTTACGCTTGCTTCTGGACAGCCCGGGCTTGAAATAAAGATACTGTACTCTATATCAGGGGTCCCCAACCCCCGGGCCACAGACCGGTACTGGTCCGCGGCCTGTTAGGAGCCGGGCTGCACAGCAGGAGGTGAGCGAGCGAAGCTTCATCTGCCTCTCCCCATCGCTCGGGTTACCGCCTGAACCATCCCCCACCCCCCCGCCCCGGGCCTGGGCTGTGCAAAAACTGTCTTCCATGAAACCGGTCCCTGGTGCGGGAAAGGTTGGGGACCGCTGCTCTATACGACACTGTAGAGGATGCATGCACGTGACAACGTACGCCAGACGCGTAAACTAATTTACGTGATTGGACATGCGAACTCACGTTTGCATCTTTGCAAGTTCACAGTTTGGAGGTTCATATGTAGGGGGCTTACTGTAGAAGAAAGGAAGGTGAGGGTGGGGGGGAGGGCAAGGGGTCCTCATACACTAGAGCAGGACGGAGGAACTCACTGCCAGAAGGAAGGCAGAGTCAGACACTACAGGGCAGATCGCACACTGTTCCGACCAGAGGAGTCCTGAGCAGTTTTCAAACATTTTCAGCCTCAGGACCCTTTGTTTCAAACAAAATCTTACCAGAAAACCCAATCTGTAAAACAGACAAAAGGAGTCAGGGAAGGTGGTAAGGGGGAGAGGAAGCCTTGAGCGCCAAAGCCCCCAGAGAGGCCCTGAGGAAGGTTCTGTGAAATCTTTAAGTCTCCTCAGTGGGCACTTTGCAAAATCCCTGGATTTAATCGACTCATTTTACAGATGGGGAAACAGGCCCACCAAAAAGAGAGTTGCTTGAGTGGTCCAGCTCGTTGTAACATCATCGAAACTAGAAAAGAATACTCCCAGTCTCCAGTGGTCAGGTCTGTGCTCTTCTTGTTTTTTTTTGTTTTTTGTTTTTTTTTTTTGCGGTATACGGGCCTCTCACCGCCGTGGCCTCTCCCTTTGCGGAGCACAGGCTCCAGAGGCGCAGGCCCAGCGGCCATAGCTCACGGGCCCAGCCGCTTCGCGGCATGTGGGATCTTCCCGGACCGGGGCACGAACCCGTGTCCCCTGCATCGGCAGGCGGACTCTCAACGACTGCACCACCAGGGAAGCCTATGCTCTTCTTGCTGCCTGGGAAAATGTGAAAAATGCACTTTCTGCCCCCGAAGCTCAGGGTGCTCTGTCTCTTCCAAAGCCCACACACAGGGCCTGCCTCCAGTCCTATAAAACGCCTCCACTCCAGCCCCGTGGCCCTCCCGGCCTTTCTGGGCAGGACACTGGAGAGAGCTGTGGAGGAGGGGCCAGAGACGCCTCCTCACTCAGCTGGCAACACGAGGGTCCAGGCTGAGTGTCAGCTATCACGGCCCCCCAAGGAGGAGCCCGTGTGAACCCGGGGCCTCAGGGAGCAAGATCTGCTCGGGGCAGAGTCCCAAGACATCTCACTTTACAAGGATGGAATTTCATGACTTGTGTACTTTAATTAAAGTTTTATTTTTATGGAATTTTAGCTAAGGTTCCCCCACTCCTGCAGCTTTCTCATTGTTATTAAAAACCATGACAAGAGGAGGGAAAAACAAAAAACAAACAAACAAAAAACACTGTCCGAGCGGTGAAAATGAAGCCACCTTTTAGAAAAGATCTAACAGCATTGTGTACCTCAAACCCACTCCCAGCCTTCGATGCTGATTCCGCCCCCATAACTTCACAGATCAGACTTTAAGTCTGTGGCTTATTGCCTTCTGAGCCTCCTGGGGCTTATAGGATTATTCTGGATTTAATCCTTTAATAATTTTTCCTCCCTCCTGTCTAAGGTCCTGGTTTTCCAGCTGAAATCGGCAGGGGTGAAACAGCTTGTTTCCAGCCCTGATGGATTTCCCTCTGAGACTGCTCTCCTCTGTTACTGTTAGAAAATTACGGAGGGGAGCTGGGACTTACAAAGAAAAAGTTTAAGGTCTCTGTTCTGAAGCTCTGGTGGAGAAGAAGAGGCAGCCACGCCAAGGCCTGTGCCTGAAGCCTGCAAGACATTATCCTCTTTATTCCTTACCACAGCCTGGCAAGGGAGGGTTATACTCCCCATTTTACAGAAGAAGAAACTGAGGCTCAATGACAAAAATAACTTGCTCAAGTTGACCCAGGTGGGAAGAAGCAGAACCGGGCTTTGAACTCTCTGCAGCTGGACTTGAGAATCTCTGGGCACTACCCCCCTCCTCACCAACCTGTTGTCCCATTCAGCTGAGTGTGTGGCTAGACAGGGACCACCCTGGAATGGGGAGTTGCGGGGAGAAGACCCCTTGCTCAGCCAAGAAGCCCTGGCACTTAAAGAGTCAGTGATGGAGCTTCCCTGGTGGTGCAGTGGTTGAGAGTCCGCCTGCCGATGCAGGGGACGCGGGTTCGTGCCCCGGTCCGGGAAGATCCCACAGGCCGCGGAGCGGCTGGGCCCGCGAGCCATGACCGCTGAGCCTGTGCGTCCGGTGCCTGTGCTCCGCAACGGGAGAGGCCCGCGTACCGCAAAAAAAAAAAAGAGTCAGTGATGCCCCAAGCTGATCCCTCTCACCAACACGTTCCCCGAGATGAGCCGGTACAACCCAGTTCAAAGGGCCCCGACTGAGCAACCCACTGTAAACCAGGAAGGGTGCTAGAGGCGGGAGAACAGAGGAGGAGGAACGAATAACCCTATCTGGGGCGGAAACCAAACCCATTCGAACAAATATAACAGACCGTGATGTTGCTACCGGGTGGGACCCCAGGGGAGCCAATGAGGCTCTGACCTGCACGGAGCGGAGGTGGCACATCTGGACTCAGCCTAGAATGGACGTGTTGGATTTCGACCAGCAAAGAAGGAACGAGGGGATTGTTGAGCAGGGGCGACAGCATGAGCAAAGGTGTGAGCTGTGGAAGAAACGGTACATTGAAGAAACACATAGGAAACACAGTTCAAAGTGTGGAAGGGGAAGGGGCAGCTACAAAGATGATTAAGGCATAGGATGTGTCCTCATAGTTTGGGGCAGGGGCTGAGATCTCACCTGGCCATGCGGCTGGAGCACGAGGTGGCAGGAGCTGGCATTCAGATGGTGCTCAAGAAAAGGGACAGGGTCCCCATGTCCTTTCATCATCTGGGCGTTCCCGGGTCTCAAAGGGAGAAAAGCAACTTGAAACCCTGACTCCCATTCCTCCTCTGGCATCTCTGCCCAGCAGCTGAATCAGTGACCCTCCTGTTTCAGGCTTTCTGGGAGACCTGCAGAAAGTGGGGCTGACCCCCACTCGTGCTCCAGAGATCCCCCACGAACCAGTCCTCTTGCCCGGGCGCCCCCCTCTGCGCGACAGCAGCCAGGTCCTTAAAGGGCAGGCTCTGTCTGCCACCCTCCTCCCCTCCACTGAGCTCTGTGACCAGCAAGTCGGTTCTGTGTCCACAATTCAATCAACAAACCTCCAGTGGGCAACTTCACTGTGTATTGGGCTATAGAGCTGAAAAAGACCATCCCAGCCCTCCCAGTAGATGAAAACTACAAACAGGTCATAGCAACACAGCAGAATAAGTTCTATCACTGGAGGTGCTCATGTGGGGCTAGAGCAGCATCAATATCTCCTGCGATCTTGTTAGAAATACAAATTCACAGGTCTTTCTCCAGACCTGTTGATTCAGAAACTGGGGGTGGGCCTAGCAATCTGTATTTTAACAAACCCTCCAGGTGACTCTGACACAGGCTCATGTTTGAGAATCTGTGAGCTATAGGAATACAGAGGAGAGAGTGGTACTTAACTCTGAATGGAGTGATGGGGAAGGCTTCCTGGAGGAAGAAACTCTTTCAGGAAATCTTCAAGAACAAGGAGCCATATGAAGGGGCAAAAACATGCCCCGAGTGGATGAAGCTGTTTGAGCAAAAGTACAGAGGGTGAGGGGCTCTGGGTGTTTTCAAAGAACTGCAGGGACAGTGGGTTATCAATGGCGTGGTTGTGATGAAGCTGGAGGGACTGGGAAAAGAAAGAATAAAAGATTTCAGAGTTTCTGAGAAAAGGATGGTGAGAAAGAGAGTTCAGGTGTGCAGGTGGACCCCCTGCAGTAAACAGCCCGGCCTGAGCCATGCAGGACAGATCCCCCAGGGACTTGGAAGGCCCCCCCACCACCACCACCTCGCCCCAAAACTCCTCCAGTTAACCAAAGCAGCATGACCTCATGTGTTATGGCTGCAAAGGCGCAGGAGAGGCCAGATCCGGTGTTTGTATTGAAATTAATTGGGGACTCCGTGGATGATGGAGGCTCTGAGGAATGCACAGCACGCCCCCCCTCCACAAGTGACCCTGCGAACAATGGTGTCGCTTACGACCACCGCGGCCCCTGCAGTTCACATCTGCACGTCCACAGCCCTTCTCGATGAAATCATAATCACAGACAGATATGAATATTTAAAATCCAAAGCAGATACCTACAGGGATTTGGGATGGGGAGGACTCAGGACAGCAACCCCAGAGCTATTTTCGGCCTAGGAAACGGAGCCCCCATTTTATCAGGGTAGCGGCTTGTCAATCAGGAAAATCCCATCACTCGCCCCCAGCCCTGATTTATGGTGATTCAGAGGGGAGATGCTGCCAGGAGCAGGGCTGGGGCCAGGAAAATTTCATCTGTCTGGAATCCGACAGGAAAAAAGAGGCCTGGAAATTTCAGAGGAAGCTGGGATCGGTGCCGGCACAGCACCTCTGTTTGTATTCGCTCAGCTGGCTCCTGTTAGCGAGTTAAGGGTCCGCTGAGGAAAAGCGTCAGGCCAGGTTTTTCCATCACTCCAGAACCTTGAGCTGGATCCCTAGGCAGCGTTGCTCCCGCGACCTCCGACCCCAAACAACAGGAGCCTTCACCAGGTTTCCCCTGGGCCCCCAGCCCTGGGCCGCATCTTAAATCAACATTTTGTTTTCTTCTCTTTTCTCTTACCAAAAAAAAAAAAAAAAAAAAAAAAAGTAGCTAAGTAATTTTATCTTTTTTGTTGTTTGTTTAATCAGACTTTAGCACATTCAAGAAGCAGGGTTCAATACGACCACTAATTAATTCAATTTAGTTTTCATTTCCTCCCCTGGAGTGGCCCAGCTCTCCTGAAGTGTCTTCTCATTTGACCTCCCTACTGCTGGGGCACCAGGAACCCCCGACTTCCAAATCTGATGCTGTGAGCTCTAGAATGAAGCCAGGGCTGAGGGCTCTGCTCAAAATCTTGCTGCGAGTGTAGCAAATCCTAGAGGGGCAAACAAGACTATGTCCTTTCCATTCATGCATTCGTTCATTCACTCAGAGCCTATTTTCTGCCAGGCCCTGTACTGCGGGTGTGGGGCTGGGGCGCTGCAGGAGGGGAGGGGATACAAAATGGAAA
>NW_020174923.1:18244310-18249900 GCF_003031525.2 Neophocaena asiaeorientalis asiaeorientalis
TCACAGGATGGTGGGGGCGGGTGGGGGAGGGGTGAGGGCACAGCCCTGTAAATAAATAACCACATTGCAGAGGAATGAATGGGATAACTGAGGTAAACAGAGGAGAATCACAGAGCATAATAGGAGAAGGCCCTTGGGCTGGTTCCGGGGACAAGGCATCCAAGCGGAAGGAACCATATGTGCAAAGACAGAGGAGAAGGAAAGAAGGAAAGACACATACAGCAACATCTCGAGGAGTCTTGGTGAGCCTGGAACGTAGATGGGATTCGAGGGCTGGGCTGGCCCAGGAACAGGGTTTGTTTAGGGTGTTGGGACTTATGCCCAGGGCGCTGGAGAGTTTATCCGGGGAACACTGAGGTCAGATGTGCACCTTACCCGGGTGACTCTGGTGGTGCTGTGGAAGCTAGGGTGCAAAGTGGTGAGGTTAAAGGAGAGGGACCAGTCAGAAGAGAGGACAGGGCGGATCAGGCAGGGCAAAGGGGCTGGAGGGCAGGGTTTAAAAGGCATTTAGAATCTCAGTTCTGTTACCCCCAGTGGCTGGCAGATAGGAGCTGTTCAATAATCCAATGCCAGTGGGCCAGGGGAGACCTAACTTCCTAAGGAATCCAAAGAAAAACCTCATGCCACAATCCCCAAAGGACAGAAGGTGTCCAGGCCCTCAGCTCCTCCATACAGGCTGGCTGGGGCTGTGGTCAGCCAGGGACCCAGGGGAAGTGAGCCCTGGGGGCCTGACAGTGACCTACAGCTGCCTGTCTTGGGACCCATCGTCTTCAGGACACTGGGGGAAACTCTGGAAGATCAGTGAGGCACTTCCTGGGGCACAGAAGGTAAGGGGGGGGTGCCCCAAACCTCAGAAATCAAGATAGATAATATTTGAATGCAGTATTTTAATCAAAATTAATGCAAAAAATCATGATGAACAAATTTTTTGAATAAAGACAAGATCCAACCTTGTTCTCAGTCCCCTACCTCATCTTCCTTAGCCCAGCCCTGGTTCCAATAAAACTTTATTTTAAAAAGCAGGCAGGCATCATCAAAAAATCCACAAACAGGGCTTCCCTGGTGGCGTAGTGGTTGGGAGTCTGCCTGCCGATGCAGGGGACAGGGGTTCGTGCCCCGGTCCGGGAAGATCCCACATGCCGCGGAGCGGCTGGGCCCGTGAGCCATGGCCGCTGAGCCTACGCGTCCCGAGCATACACTATCAAATGTAAAATAGATAGCTAGTGGGAAGCAGCTGCATAGCACAGGGAGATCAGCTCAGTGCTTTGTGACCCCCTAGAGGGGTGGGACAAGGAGGATGGGAGGGAGACGCAAGAGGGAGGGGATATGGGAATATATGTATATGTATAGCTGATTCACTTTGCTATATAGCAGAAACTAATACACCACTGTAAAGCAATTATACTCCAATAAAGATGTTTAAAAAAAAAAAAAAAGCAGGCAAGGACTACCCTGGTGGTCCAGTGGGTAAGATTCCACTCTCCCAGTGCAGCGGGCCAGGGTTCGATCCCTGGTTGGGAAACTAGATCCCACATGCCACAACTAAGACCCAGAGCAGCCAAAAATAATAGATAAATAATTTTTTTAAAGTATTTACCAAAATCATAAGTGAAAAAAAAACCAACTTATGTTTAAAAACTTAATAAATAAAATAAAATTAAAAGCAGGAAAAAAAAAAAAAAGCAGGCAGCCAGCCCATGGGCTGTAGTTTACTGATTTTTTTGAATATTGTGTTAAATTTCATTTCTCTTGATTACTGGGTTTTTTGGTGCCTCATTTATGTTTTGGGCCCATAGCAAGTGCCACTCCCCTCATCCTAGACCTGGGCTTGTCACAGAGGGTCCCTTTCTGGACTACAAACCCCAGGGAGAAGAGGTCAGGCCTGCAGAGATCAACATACCCATGTAAATTTGGCTTGAGATCACTCTCATACCACATGTGCTGAGAGCTCCATGCTGGTCAGTGACTCAGAACCAAGGGACTCCACAGATCCTGGTTCCCTGTCTCTTGGAAAATCTGATGCTACTGTATACCTGGGAAGAGTTTAGCAAGTTTTCTTTTTTTTTTTAATCTATTTTTTGGGGTGGGACCAAAGTGAGGCAGCAGGGCAGAGGCTGGCACCTCCCACAGAAATCATGGCATATACTGGCCTCACCGTGCTTCTCATCGTGATGAGCGTGTTCTGGGGCTTTGTCGGCTTCCTGATGCCCTGGTTCATCCCAAAGGGTCCCAACCGGGCAGTTAGCATCACCATGTCGGTGACCTGTTCCGTTTGCTGCTATCTATTTTGGCTGATTGCAATCCTGGCCCAACTCAACCGTCTCTTTGGACCACAGTTGAAAAATGAAACCATCTGGTACCTCAAGCATCATTGGCCTTGAGGAAGAAGACCTGCTCGCCAGTGCTCAGTCGCTGAGGTCACGAAGAGAACTCCTCTGGATGCAAAATCACCTCCATACGCAGACCACCTTCCTTGACTCGCCCACTTTGGCCATCAGCTGCCTTAAGCGTTCCCACCACATGTGAATATCTTATTCTACAATGCAGAATTTTTTCCTGCCACATTTTTTACACTTTGATGAACGATGTGTTTATTGAATCAGAACTGTGCTCCTCTATAAAATGCTTATGTACTCTTCCAAGACAGAAAGTGCCGTTCTTCTGAGAAATAACATTACTCTCTCCTTGGAAAGTGTGGATTTGAAGATGGTTCCTGCCTGCTCACAACATGAGAACCAGAGAAATGTTTAAAAACTGTTACACGACAATAAGACTCCAGTGGGGCTGTCAGTAAGAGAACATGCTCAGAGGGAAAATCTGTCCCACCAGAATTATACCAAAGTATATTTTCAGGATGAATTTCTTATTTCTGCCCTCTTTTGGAATGAATTCTTTTTCTGCTTTCTATGGAAAAAAATCTATTTTTTATTGAAGTATAGTTGAATTACAATGTTGTGTTAATTTCTGCTGTACAGCAGAGTGACTCAGTTATACATATATATATTCTTTATCATATTCTTTCCCATTATGGTTTATCACAGGATATTGAATATAGTTCCCTGCGCTTTCCAGTAGGACCTTGTTGTTTATCCATTCTATATACACCAGTTTGCATCGATCCTTGGCCTCAAGATCCAGTAGACTCAGACAGACATAGAAAAATAAATGCAAAATGAAGGGACATGTGCTCTTTAGAGACAGAGGAATGTGGGGATTTAGAGGGGACAACTATTGATATTTAGCTGACAGTTAGGGGAGGTTTTGCAGAGCAGGGCTTTGAATTCTATCCAAGTAGAATCGTGCCAGACGGACTAGGACTTTTCAGACAAGGACCTTGTCTTAGTTTGTTCAGCCTCTGCTATAACAAAAATAGAGCAGGTGGGTGGGTTTATAAACAGAAATGTGTTTCTCATGGTTCTGGAGGCTGGGAAGTCCAACATTAGGGTGCTGGCAGATTTGGTGTCTGCTGAGGGCCCACTTCCTGGTTCATAAATGGCTCTTATCACCATGTCCTTCCATGGCAGAAGGGGCGAGGGAGCTCTATGGGGTCTCATTTTATAAGGGCACTAATCTGATCATAAGGGCTCTGTCCTCATGACCTAATCACCTCCCAATGGCCCCAACTCTAAACACCATCAGACTGGGGATTCAGATTTCAACATGAATTTCGGGGGGACACAAGCATTCCGTCCCTAGCAAATCTGTACGTGCAAAAGCAGAGTGTGAAAAAAAGGCAGCATGATTGGAGGGGGGGAGAGGCATAGATGGCGGGGCAAAGCGTGCAGGAGGGTCAGTGATGGGAGAGGTAGATGGTAAGATAAACTCGACGTAGGCCACGAAAGGCCCTGTGTGCTAAGATAAAAATTTGGATCTCATTCTCTTGGCAGTGGGAAACCATAGCTTTTAGGCAGAAAATGGCATTTTGGATCTGTTTTTAGAAAGAGAATGCTGGCAGCTAAGGAGAGGAGGGACTGAAGTTGGAAGTATCTGGAGGTAGAAAAGTCAGTTGGGATGTTGTGCAATAATCCGAGGGAGAAATGATAAAGGCGTGAACCAAGACAGCGATGGCGGGGAGGGAGAGCAGGGACGGAGTTAAAGAGATTTCTGATGAGAAGCGACACCACTTGGTGACTAAGGAGACATGAAGGATGAGGGAGAGGGAGGAGTCTGTTGACTTCCAGGTTTCTGTTTTAGGTACAGCAAACAAAACAGGGGAATATGGGAGGAGGGGCAAATCAGGGAACAGAGGATGTGCTCCGTTTAGGACTTGTTGACTCTGAGTAGATGGAAGATATGCAGAAGAAATAACCAAATGAGATGTGATGGGCTCAAGGGGAAGTTTAGGCTGGAGATATGCTGTGTGGAGATCTCAGGTGAGCTGAGCCAGAGGGAGGGTCTAGGGAAAAAGAGAGCTGAAGATGAGAGGCTGGCAGAGGACGAATGGAAAGAGATGAGGGAGACCAGGGACCAGCGAGGAGATCCGGGAGCAGGAAAGAGTGACATCCAGGGGACCAGGAGAGCTGATAGACAAAAGGAAGAGAAACGGTTCTATGCAGCAGAGCGGTGAGGACGTGAAGATGAGAACCAAACCGTAGCCTGAAGACGAGGAGGTCATTGGCGTCTCTAGTAAGAGCAACTTCAAAATCTGCATCTCCACTAAATCCACAGACTATCACATCTGTTTCCATGGGCTGGTGGGAAGAGGCCTGAGGAATTCATGAGAGGTGAGGAGGTGGATGGTGCCTTCGAGAAGTTCTGGGAAGCTAATGACTCGAACAGGATGTTTGCCTCCAGCAAGAGTTCACGTGAATGAACGCCCCTTCCACTTTTAAAGCCAGCACTTCCTACAGAGTCTGCAATGAGATGGGCAGGCAAGCACCCCGAAACACACCTAGCACAATAAACCTGTGTTCCTTTCTAAACCAGCTGACATGGTCTGAAATGGGGGGACAACTGGAGGTGGGAAATGATGAGGCTTCAAACAACCATTCAAGGGTTCTTAAGGCACTGAGCACCTACTACGGACCTTTGAGATGATCCCATATGGAGCAGGAAGTGGATTTATAGCAGAGAATGATGGAGATGGTGGGAAATTCTCCCTGTTCCCCAACACACATCCTGGCTCCCTCCACACAGAGATGAGAAGAGTCGACCCCTTAATACACTGGTGTCTGCAGGCTCCGGGGAGCCCTATACCCAGGGCTCTCCTGCCTGCTGACTTGGTGCTGGACTTCTGCAGGCCTCCTCCTTCCAAAAAGTACGAGGCCTTGGGAGCCATGGGGTGGAAGCCTGAGGGTGTGGACTGGCCCTCTGGCCTCAGGCCCACCCAGCCAGGAGGGGTTTTCCATCCACTACCCCTCCTCCCACCTCCACCCAGGCCCTGACCGGAACAGCCAGCCTGCAGAGGGCTCTCCCGGAAGTCACTGGCTATTCTTTCAAAAGGAGCCAGAGTTCCAAAACCAAACTTCAAATGCCTTCCCTCCCACATCGTCCCACAGCCCCACCAGCCTGTCTATCACTTGAAGCAGTGAGACTTAGAAACCAGAAGCATGGAAATGACATCAGCAGACACTGGACAGAGACCTGCACC
>NW_020174923.1:18249942-18251364 GCF_003031525.2 Neophocaena asiaeorientalis asiaeorientalis
CCTTAACTGACCCATCACCCCGCCTGCATTCTGCTTCCTCCCCCACAGTCCTTCGGGCCTCCAAACAGGAAGATCCTGTCTTCCTCAAAGCAGGAGTAATGTTCGCCTCTTAACTCTAATTATTCCAGCTGACCAGGAATGCAAACAAAACCAAGACCAACTGTGATGCTGCAAATAGATACCCATGTGAAAAGATAGAAAAGAGAGAGAGACACAGGCGGAGGACCAATGAGCCAGGGGAAGCCAGGACACATCTACTCACAGATCAAACATCATGTCCCTGCCTCTCAGGAAACGCCGGGCTACCACCCCAAGATCCCTCTTCTCCCCAAACCTCCCCCAAATACCCTCACATCCATCCTTTCTCACCCACCCCTTTGCTGTCCCCAGCCCTAGATCAGCCCAATGATCCCTGTTTCTTGTTCATATCAGAACTGCAGTCAGCAGATTTTAATATTGTGTATCCAGAAGACGCCGTGAGACTGTCCTCTTGGGATCATGCTTCACTCCCCAAAGACCCACAGCAGTGTGCAGAATCGCCAGGGAAGCCACGAGAAACAACACAGTGACAATTGTTTATTGGAATATTTGGCTGGGAGAAGCTTTATTCTCACATAAAATCAACCCACATGGATTATGAAGAAGAGAGCGACACGCATGAATTTTTAAATAAAACATCATCTTCCAAATCATGTGGGCTAAATACAGTGTGAGATCCAGGATTAGAGCCTGGAACAGAAAAAGGACATTGATGGAAAAACCGGTGAAATACAAATGAAGACGGGAGTTTAATTACTGGTAAGGTACCCATGTGGATCTCTCAGTTTTAATTAAAGTACCTTGGTTAAATAAGATGTTAACATGAGGGGAAACTGGGCTAAAGGGTGTACGGGACTCTGTACTGTCGTTGCAACTTTTCTATTAATCTACAATTATTCCAAGGGACTTCCCTGGTGGCCCAGGGGTTAAGAATCTGCCTGTCAATGCAGGGGACACGGGTTTGATCCCTGGTCCGGGAAGATCCCACATGCTGCAGAGCAAGTAAGCCCGTGCGCCATAACTGCTGAGCCCACGTGCCACAACTACTGAAGCCCACACGCCTAGAGCCCGTGCTCCGCAACAAGAGAAGCTGCTGCAATGAGAAGCCCACGCACCGCAACGAAGCATAACCCCAGCTCACCACAACTAGAGAAAGCCCGCGTGCAGCAATGAAGACCCAACACAGCCAAAAAATAATAATAATGATAAATTTTTTTTAAATAAAATTATTCCAAAATTTCAGGTTTCTTTTTTCTTCTTTTTGCAGTACACGGGCCTCTCACTGTTGTGGCTTCCCCCGTTGTGGAGCACAGGCTCCAGACGCGCAGGCTCAGCAACCATGCCTCACGGGCCCAGCCGCTCCGCGGCATGTGGGATCTTCCT
>NW_020174923.1:18251667-18281446 GCF_003031525.2 Neophocaena asiaeorientalis asiaeorientalis
TCACAGTCTGCTGCTCCATCAGAGTTCCTTGGGTGGCAACCACTAAGAGCCCCATGAGGACAAGCTGGGGCCAGAGGCAGGATGTGTGGTCGTAGGCGGATTTGAACCAGGTTGAACACAAGGAAATCAGAACCACAGACAGACCAAAGCCCTGGAATTTCAAATCTTTCCAGATCTAAAGGTCATTTGTTCATTCAATAAGTATTTATCCTAGCACATGCCAAGCGTTGTGCTAGGCTGCTGTGAGAATGGGGATGTGGGGGAAGAGGGCTGCAGGTACAAAATGAATAAGTCTCCTCCCTTAAGGAAGCAGTGAGGGAAACAGATGTGCTCCCCACGCAGTGAAAACACCCGGCAGCGACTGGAGGATGGGGATATGCACAAAGCCTGCCGGGGTGATCAAGGAAGGCTTCACAGAGGAGGTGGCATAAGCTCCGGCAGCTATAGTTCAATTGCTCCCTGTGACCCAAACGTAGTCACACACAAGCCACTGGCTCTGGCAGCTGGAAAGAGGAGCTGAGGAAAAGTAGGACCATGCCTTCTGCAAATATCAAGTGCTGTAGCACCATAAAATCATCATCATCACCACCACCACCATCAGGACTCTGATGGCCCAGTGGGAGGCCCAGGGCCCTAAAGGGAGCCCCTGGTGAGGGGAGAACAGGCGTAAAGGAGGCCTGGGGCTGCTTCCCATACCTGCAGCTAACAGGGCCACTTCCAGGCAGCCTGGGGCATGTTGACACAGCTGGGGAAGAAAGACTTGTCTGCCTCATTAATCACTTCTGCACAGGAGCTCCAGGGGCCTGAGCTAGCTCTCCCCGGGCTCCTGAGGGTGGAGGGGGGTGCCTGGCCTCAAGCTGGGAGCCAGGGGAAGGTCTGCAGAGGCCAGGATGGCATGGAGCAAGGCTGCCAGGCCCCAGGGACCCACCCAGGCCAGGGGATTTCCCAGCCAGGATGTTTGTCCGAAGAGCAGCGGCCTTCCTGCCCAGAGGTTAAAACTGCTTCCAGTCTGTTGCTGGTAACCCCCTAACAGGCAAGTCCCAGGAGAGGCTTTTTTTTTTTTTCTGTCTCTTGTGGCCAAGCCAGTGTCAGCGGCTTACCATGCGATTCGTGACCTTCCCTAAACCCAGAATCCCGTGTGTGTGTGTGTGTGTGTGTGTGTGTGTGTCAGAGGATAATCTGAGGGCATCAAGGATCACTGCCTTTGCTGAGAACAGGGAGAAGATCCATTCGAACCGGAAGGCTGTTTTAAGCTCTACGAGGGAGAGGATAGGGAACCTGTGGAATTATTTCTTCATCCATTGTTCATTATTCATCCCACAAACATTTAGCAAACACCTACTATGTGCCTGGCACTGCTCTAGGAGCCCAGAAGACAGCCAAGAGCAGAGAGAAGGTCCTGCTTTTCTCAAGCTTACCTTCTAGAGAGAAGGGCAGAGAATAGGAAAAGTGTGTTCACCGGAGTCATCAGGAAGGCCAACGCCCCGAGCCCAGACACAGTTTCCAGAAGTACCTTCCCTGGGCATCTTCTTCCTCTCTCCTTCACAGAGGGTCCCCACCCCAAGTCTGAACCTGGATCCCTGAGGCGGGACTGGCAGCTGGAAGACAGGAAGGCCTGTGTTGTCTGCTCCAAAGGATGAAAGAAGGAGGGGTGGGCATCTCCCCTCCAGTTTAATCTTCAACCCTCTGAACTAGCACGTGGCCCAGAGGTCCAGGGTCTCTGCCCTCTCCCCACACCTCAGGGAGCAAAGGGCGCGCATGCCCTTGCATGTCTCGCTCAGTCCTCGCTCCTGCCTTAGTTCACTCTTTCGCCTCCTTTCTTCCTTCTCCTCCAGCCCCTCCACATTCCCTGTTCTCTCTCCCCCTCCTGCCTCCCCTTCTTCCTGTCTTGCATTTTCCTGCCCAGGAATCAGACCCCAGACAGTACCTAGGAAGTCTGCGGCCTTGCCTAATAGAACCCTAATAGTGCTCGGGGAGGCGTGATAATGACATCCTCCTTAAATAAAAGGACTTAATGGAGATTTCCCAAATTTGAAAACCACATTTCCACTAGCAACCTGTTCAGCCAGTGAGTGCTCTGGAAAGGAACCCATGAGAAGCTGCAGTGGGGAGGGGGTGAGATGAGAGGAGGGAAGGAGTCTGCGCACAGAACCTACCACTCAGGGATCTTCCACGGCAGGACAAAGCACCTGGTATGAGGACGCAAATCCCAAAGGTGGGCCATCTCCATCCACCACCACCCCGCCCCTGCTGGACCAGCCTAGAAAGAGCAGAAGCTCAGAATCTGCAAATCCTGCGTGACCCTGGGTGAGTTACTTCTCCTCTCTGAGCCTCTGCTTCCTTAGCTGTGAGTTGGGAGATGTAACCATCATCTACCAGCATCACCCAGTGAGGGTGGGGCCGTCAGCACTCACCTGGTTCCTAGCACAGAGCAGAAGCCAAATAAACTGCATGTCGAGCTGTGACAAATACAGCTAGACTGGGGTCCTCCCTGTGAAAGAGCGGGAAACCAGAGCTGGGCCATCCATTCACCCTGGATTTAACAAAAGACCAAATTATCGCAGGGGGTGGGGAGGAGAAATGGTTTTCTGATTGCCTCTGTCACTAGGATACTAACTAACGGTAAGTGAGGTGAGGGGTATGCAGTTAAGATCTTGGGGACTCCGGGATCTCTCGGTTTACTTCCGGTGATTATTTAAATCTCTGGGGGGGCTCCTGTTGGTGCCTCTGAAAACAGAGATGCTAAGACTGAACCGAGGGCTCTGAAGCCCTCGTAATTCCCCCGCCCCACCGACCCCTCACCCTGCGGCAAAGAACGTGATGGGAAAGAGCAGGCTGGCAAAGGTGTGTCGAATGAATCAAGTCAGGAATCCTAGATCAATTGTGAACCCAGCTCTACCACTGCTTGCTCTGTGATCTTGGGGATAGTTCTTCCCCTCTCTGGGCCTTCGTTTCCCAAGGTGTCCAATCATGGGATTAGGTGACCTCTAAAAGCACTCCCATTCTTAAAATAATTTAAATTGGAGGTAAAATTCTTCTGGCTTGGGCCTCTCTGCAACGCATGGGATGTTGTGCATTTGCCAACACTGCCACCTTGTGGCAGAAACACTTAACTCCCAGCGGAGGCCTCAATTTGGCGCCCTTGTGGTCAAAGCTTGAACCCCACCCCACCCTCCTCCTGTAACAGAGACATATTCTTATCAACGGGGCTCTGTTTCCAAAAATGTCTCTTACAGTTTGTAACATGGGACACTCGTTGTAAATATGATCCTGTCTTAGATAAGGAAAGGAATGACCATTTCCAAGCTCCTACTATGTGTCAGTTACTGTGGTAAATACTATGTCCTACAAACATTGTCTTGTTTGATCCTGAAAATAACGCTGTGAGGAAGATATAATTGGCTTTCATTTTACAGATGAGGAGACTGGGGCTCAGAGAGGTGAAGTGACTTGACCAAAGTCACACAGTTAGAAAGAGATTACCCTGAAAGTCAAAGACCACCGGACTCCAAAGCTCAGGCAATGTGGGTAGCTAATTTGTCTCAGATATTTCAGACTCCATATTCACAGGCCTCTTAAGATGGGGAGGCACTGAGCTGAAGGGGAGGAGGGAGCAAGGTATCTAAGGAACAGCCCTGCCCTGCTCCAAGAATGGGAATAGATGAAACCTCACCCAAGGCTCTGGGCTCACCAAGCAAATGGGGCACATCACAAGCTTCCAGAATGTTCCCTTAAGTGCCAAAGAAAACCTCCAGATCCTAACAAAGGCATGAACCCATGACTCAGAGGAACCAATAACTCAAATCATGTGTCCGCAACAGTTTGTCAATTTATTCTGTCACCACTAGTGGAAACCTCACCACCACCTCCCAGAGGCCGTGACCAACCTGAGGTGAAAATGAAGACAGAGACCCATCTGGTTCTCATATTCTCAGGAAAAGTGATTCCCTTCCTGACATTCCTGCACCCTAGGAGCAAAATAAGCCCAGATCCAAAACTTTTATCCTCATAGAGTTGCTAACCAGTTACCTCCTCAAACACATTAGAACATCTTTCACAGGGGACTTCCCTGGTGGTCCAGTGGTTAAGAATCTGTCTTCCAATACAGAGGAGGACATGAGTGCAACCCCTGGTCCGGGAATGAAGATCCCACATGCCCTGGGGCAACTAAGCCCATGCGCCTCCACTACTGAGCCCACACGCCCTGATGCACGCCGCAGAGAAGAGCCCGTGCACGCAAGGGAAAAAAAAAAGATCCCGCGTGCTACAACGCGGATCCCACGTGCCGCAACTAAGCCCCAGCAGCCAAATAAATAAATATTAAAAAAAAAAATCTTTCACAATCCCCACCAGACGTAACCACCATAACAGCTGACACCTCTCAAGCAATGTGATTATCATCAGGAAAGATGGAAGGGGAGAGCTACACGGCTGTGTTCCAGCAAAACTATTCACAAAAACAACAGGCCACATTTGGCCTAAAGGTTGTATTTTGTTGACCCCTGTTTTAAATTATCTTTAAAAAAAGAAACCTCCAGATCCTTTTTTTTTAATTGCAATATTCACTGTATTGCAGTGGTCTGGAACTAAACCTGAAATATCTCTGAGGTATGCCTGTAATCGAAAATGTGGATGTACACGCACTCCCTAACTCTCCCCACTGAGAGGGCTGGGAACAGTGACACCCCAATAGCAATGAGCACCCCTAGCACCCAGATCATGGTTTCTAAATACTATATTTAATAAAATAAATAACCAACAAGGACCTACTGTATAGCACAGGGAACTATACTCAATATCTTGTAATAATCTGTAAGGGAATAGAATCCGAAAAAGAATATTTTATATATATATATATATATATATATCTCACTGAATCACTTTGCTGTACACCTGAAATTAACACAACATTGTAAACCAACTATACTTAAATTAAAAAAAAAAAAAGAAGCTATATTTAGAATGACCTTTAACCCCAGTCTGGAGATATTTGTCTGTAATTGTCTCATCCAGTAATCTTATCTTATTCTTGTGGGCTTTTTGGCCCCTCGGGGTATAAAAACCCACCCATGGACATGTCCCAGATGGACCAAGCCACTGCCAATATCTCCCCTAGAGCCCGCTAACACCGGGATGGCATAAATACTATGGCTGTATGACTCTACTTCCAAAAGAAGACTGTAAGGGCTTCCCTGCTGGTCCAGTCGTCCGTTAAGGCTCCGTGCTTCCACTGCCCACATGCCGCGCGGCATGGCCACAAAAAAAACAAAGAAGACTGTAAAACTCAAAGATTAAACAACAGCAATAACAGTCATAATGACCTAAAGCATGCGGTGTAGTGACTGGACACAAAGTTAACCAGCAAAAGTCTCTGTCCCAAGGCAAATGAGAGGAGGAAGAGCACAGCCATGGTCTTACTCCCATAACGCTCTGTCCCCAAGATGGCCCCCTCTAGTTCCTCCCAATTCCACATCAACAAACCCCCCTTTAAACTAACTCCGACACTTTCCTATTTATTCACAGTAGAGCGGCATAGCCAAATGTCCTTCATCTTAGACATCGTCACTGTCTGTTGAGCGTGATACAATGGCGATCTTCCTTAACAGCAGCCTTCATTCCAAGACGCCTGAACAGCACCTGCACCCAGAGACACAGTCCGCACAGCTCAGCGCCAGTGGTCACGATGCGCATAGGACAAGGGCCAGGGGTGGGCTATCCAGCAATCCCGGAACCTGTATACCCCATTCTGAGAGCTACCCACCTGCCCATGTGCTCCCACAATTTTCTGGATTCAACACAGCTTTACCCTGAAACCCACCACGAGTCCCTCATCCCCTGCCCTACTTGATCACGGGGAGCTTGAAGAGTCGCTGACGCCGTGTGCAGGCCAGGAGAACACTTGACCTTATCGCGGAACGGTTTCTCGGGGACAGCTTGCGTTTCCTGGTAAACTCCAGAGGAGAGAAGCTTTGTTAATTGGCGGGGTGGTGGCAGCACATCCGACCCAAGGTGAGGCATCTGGTTCCGCACACCCAGGTCAGAACAGCTGTTATAACTGAAGGAGCAGAGACCCCCCAGCTCCTTTCCCTGTGGGCCAGAGAGGGATCATCTCTAGGGCAGCCCCCCAGACAGAGCCTCGAACCAGCCCCACCTGCCAACCATCTAGGAGGGAACACCGAATGGCCAGGCAGCACAAAGCGCTCATCACATCATGGGCTCCTCCATACCATTTGGGGCGAGGCAGGGCCGAGCAAAGCACCGGAAGCTGAGTTGGGGCAGAGACCGCTCTGGCCTCGAGAGGGTTAAAAACCCACTCTCTGTCTGTGGCTCCGTTCCAAAGGGTCTCCGTTAACACCAGAGGTCTCCTGATATCTCACTCTCTTTAATAGATTTTTCCCGTCGACGTCTCAGTTTATTGACTATCATTTCCTTTTCTGCAGGGGAGCTATTTTCTGGGTCACTGATCCAACCAACTTAAAAGGGGTTGCATTGATTAGGTTTTATTGGTGGTGACTTGCACGGAGACTGAGTCGACTTGCTCCTACCTGCTAAGGGCTCCTTTGTTTCCCCATCCCCACTGGTTCTGTTGACTTATGCGGGGAACAAAGTTGCAGCACTCAGTTGCTGGGCTTTAAGGAGTGATGGAGAACTTCTGGCTGCACTGCTTCAAGCTCCCGGCAGCGTGGGGGTTAAGGCCCTTAAACACACACACACACACACACACACACACACATACATAGCAGAGCTGGACTGAAGATAGAGGCAAATCCAGAAACTCCTTCATTTTGTGAGCGTTTACCCCCACTGTGTGGAATCATCGTAAAGAACGCCACCTTAGTAACACGGACAGGTTGCAAAACCCTTTTGAATATGTTATCTCGCTTCATGCTCACATCTCTGAGAGATCAGTAGAATATGTAGTATCCCTACTTCAAGGAGGAACCAGCAGCTTCTAAAAGAACCTGCTCTAAATCACACAATTAGCTAGTGGCCAACTCAAAAGTTGAAACCTTCCCTTGTCTGCCTCCAGAGTCTCCATTCTCCTGTGCTGAGAGCCCAAGAGGGTACCAAGAGGGAGAAGACAAAATTAATATTTAATGTCAGTATATGATGATTTATGTCTATGCAGTGCATGGGCCACTAATCGACACAGAGGAGAGCGAGGCAAGAGCAGAGCTGGAAAGGCTCCCGTAGTTCCACACCCTCAATTTCCAGGTGAGAAAACATGAGTCCCAAGGATGTAAAATCACGTGCCCAATTCAGACAATGAATTCTTTCATTCATTCGTTTTCCGTGCCAGGTGCTCGTATGTGTTCTCACTAGAGCTTCCGTGGTGAGCAAGCACCTGAGAGCAGAGAAGCAGCCAGTGCCTGTGGGGACACTCATCCATGGAGAGATAGCATCTGTCCAGGCAGCCTTTGATCCTTCTCTATTCTGGGTCACTGATCTAACCCTTTCCCCCACAAACCTTCCCACCCCAGCCTGTGACTGCGAGCAGAGCGGCCCAGTTCCGGCCAGGCTCCCAGGGCACCAAGTCTCCCGACTTGGTCTTGCCCCACATCGGAATGCCCCTCCAGTCCCACCTTTCACCCTCATCTTGTGCTGTTTTAGACTCAGGTAGACCTTGTCCGAAAGGACAGCCGCTACTACCCAGAACCCTTCTGAAAGCCAAGTGCCGTGTGCGAAACAAAAATTGACTGACACGGGACTTCCCTGGCGGTCCAGTGGTTAAGACTCTGCACTTCCAATGCAGGGAGCACGGGTTTGATCCCTGGTCGGAGAACCAAGATCCCACATGCCATGCGACGAGGCCAAAAAAAAAAGTAGAATTGACTGATACAATTCAACTCAGCGAGTGAGGGGCGGGGAGTGTGCCTTTGCCCAGCCATGTACATGTCTGTGTGTTTGCATTTGAGACCTGTGGACTTCGTTCAGTTCCCCACCCCCCACTTGTGTGCCTATCCATTCATTCAGGAAGCTTCTATTCACCCAGCATCTCCTCTGAGGCAATTATTGCCCTGGCATCCGGTGATTCAGAGATGAACAAGACAGGGTCTCTACCCGGGAGTAACTTGTGGCCCAATGTGGGAGAAAAACACATGTGCAAAGAGTTACAGCTATGTGTGGTAAGCACCAGAGTCGAGATATTTGCAAGGGAGAGGAGATGGGAAAGCATCTCATAAAACACCACATCTGAGCTGAGTTAAGGACAAATTAGGGTTCACCAAGTGGGCTGAGGGTGAAGGAGGATGTTCCAGACAGTAGAAAGAAACATGCAGCGGCATGGCGTACCCTTGGAACTAGAAAAGTCAAGTTCAAGGGAGGGAAAGGGAGTTAAGCAGGGGTGGAGTTATGGTCTGCAGCTGAAGGCAGGGACTAGGGGACGTCGGTCCGGAGGAGTCCTAAAGGGTGGTATTGGTGGGAGGACAGGAATGTTCTTCCTCAAATCTGGTCAACGACATCAGCTCTTTTTCACAGAAAGACCCCAAAGATCAATCCTTTTGGTACAAATGTGAAGCTCCTTCCAACGGAGAGAAGTTCTCTTCCAGCTCTAGCTGGAATCACCATGTTTCAATCTTCTCCATCCCTCCCTCTCTCCTTCAGGCTCCTGTAATGCAAAATCTGTGTTTTGCTCCCTGTGAATGAGAGAATTTAATCATCTGAATTAAATTAATTAAATCAATTTCTTCTCCTAGGCAGGAAGCTCAGCACATCTCAGAGAGAATTCCAGCAAACCCTCCAGAAACAAATAGAGGGCCTGAGATCCACCCACATGAACAATGGCTAAAAGGGTCAGCCAGTTACCAGAAGCCGTTTTCTCTGCGTAAACCTGCAGCATTACAAAATCTGGGCATTATAAATAACACATAACGGCTATCCACAGGAGGAATAGCAGCGGTGTGGGCCAAGCACTCACACCAGGGAGATGAGTCCCAGAACCTCCACGTGCGGCACACGCTAAGTATGCCTATGCACACCCCTGCCCAGGTCCCCCATCCACACTCCAAAGGGAGAGGAAAGCTTCTGGGGCCCATTTTTAAGTGGTGCTCACACACACACGTCTCACATACTCATACTCACAATCACACCCACCCACACTTGCACACGCGCTACATACTCTCGCATATATACTCACACATTTTCTGTGCTCCAGGGAATCAAGACCAGCACCTTATATGTTAAGGTGAAAGGTGCGTATGGGCTGGTGAACTTCCGGTCTCATCAGTACTGTCCTCCTCTGCCCCAGCAGAGCAATAAGGCTTGGGTGACATCAGCAATGCCTTCCCGTTCCCGCAACTAGACTTACCGAAATTTCGCTGTTTTTCCCAAGATGCTTTTGGAGCTATTTTCTGTACAGTTTATTGGAGTAGAACATCTGCCCAGAAACGTGCCCAGGTCATAAGTATAGGTTCGATGGCTTTTCACAAAGGTCATCCTCAGATCAAGAGGCAGAACATTTCCTGAACCCCAGAGGTCCCCATGTGCCTCCTGCCCAGGGTAACCACTCTCCTGGCTTCTAACAGCACAGATTAGCTTTGCCAGCTTTTGAACTTTATGTAAATGGAATCAGAAGTTCACTTTGATGCCCCCTAATGGCATATCCACATCAAGAAATTCATCACACTGATGCCATTGGACAAAAGAAGCCTAGGAAACAGGAGCGCAGAGTAGCGTTTGTCACTTCGTTTAGACTAAGGATGACCAAGGGCTTTGAAGGGTAAAAATGCACTCCATGGATGCAAGGCGTCCTCTGATTCAGCAGGCAAAACTAGCCACCCTGACTGAAGCCAGACTTCTTGCTGCAAGTAGCGGGCCCTGGAAAAGGGGACGTAGATACCACCAGACTCTTCCCTCTTTGAGCATTTTTCTAAGTGGGTTGAAACCACCACCCTGAATGGGGACGCAGGAGATCTGGGTCGGTGTCCCAGCTCTGCCACTAACTCCGCAGTGACCCTGGGAAGCCCCTTTGCCTCTCCACATCTCTGCTTTCTCGCCGTACAGTGGGGGTAAGAACGGTAATAGCTAAACTTTCTTGAGCATTTGCTATGTGCCAAGCCCTGCTCCAGCTCACTCACTGCTCTAGTCCAGGGCTCAGTAAACTACCGCCCATGGGCCAAATCCGCCCTCGCTCCCCACACCTGTTTGTGTACAGCCTGCAAGCTAAGAATCATTCTCACATTTTTAAATGGTTTGGAAAAAAAAGCAAAAGAATGATATTTTGTGACACATGAAAATCATATGATACTTCAATTTAAGTGTCCATAAATAAAGTTTTATTTGAACACAGCCATGCACATTCATTTATATCTATGACTGCTTCTGGAGTAGCTGTGACCAAGACCTTATGGGCTACAAAGCTGAAAGTATTTACTATCTGCCTTTTTACATAAAAAGTTTGCTGAGGGAATTCCCTGGCGGTCTAGTGGTTAGGACTCGGTGCTTTCACTACCGGGGCCCAGGTTCAATCCCTGGTCCGGGAACTAAGATCCCACAAGCCACATGGCCCCGACACACAAAAAAAAAACAAATGAAAAATGTTTGCTGAGCCCTGCTCCACACCCTCACCTTGGACCTTCTTTTTATCATCCATGTAACAGATAAGGAAGCTGAGATCCAGAGAGGTTAAGAAACCTGCTGGGGGGCTCAGCTGGGAGTGGGAGGTCTGGGCTAAGTGCAGATGGGCTGGCCCCAGTCAACCCACCCCAGGGATCTGCCCACCATATGAGGTCCTCTCAGGCAGTGGGCATGATGGTGTCACTTGGCAAACAGCAGAGACGGATAGAAACATGAGACAGGTGCCTCCCTGAGCCCCTGGCAGGCGTCGGTGACTGATTCTACACTCACCCCTCAGATCAAAATGCCCCGACACCCCACACATCCCACATCCAGCCCAAAGACCTCCTGATTAATTAACTAGTGATTTTCTACAAACTTCTACCTCAGAGGCAGAGGGTTAAGTTAACCATACTCTCCATTCATGACCTATTTTCGTAATTAGTCTTTTCAGGACCCTATTCTTGGTTTCATTCATTCATTCTCTTTTATCCCCATTGCCTATGTCCAAATGATAATGGCTATCTTTCTGTTTGCTGAGTTCTTGCAGGATGAGCAGTGTTGTTTCACGTGCATGCAGGGTTTTATTTACATAAATGGTATTGTGTCATATCTCCATGTTTCCTACTGTTTTCCCTGGGCAACATTTTTTGCTCTGTACTCCCTGTTGAGGGATAACATGTATACAGCAAAGTATGTGTGCTCAAGTCTAAAACTCAGTTTTTTATCTATGAATACAACCTGTGTAATCACCACCTAGATCAAAAGAACACATTTCCAGTACCCTAGAAAGCTTCCCCTGTGCCTCTTCCCCGTTAATAAACTCTTCCCTTCCCCCTTCTGCTGCCAGGGGTGACCACTACTCCAGCTTCTGTCATCACCCAGTTAGTTAGCTTGTTCTTTTTTTTTTTTTTTTTTTAAAAAAGAAAGTGGCCTCTCCCGTTGCGGAGCACAGGCTCCGGACGCGCAGGCTCAGCGGCCATGGCTCACGGGCCCAGCCGCTCCGCGGCATGTGGGATCTTCCCGGACCGGGGCACGAACCGGCGTCCCCTGCATCCGCAGGCGGACTCTCAACCGCTGCGCCACCAGGGAAGCCCCATAGTTAGTTTGTTCTTGAACTTCATCTAAATTGAATCATACAGTGGGGCTTCTTTCACGTCTTTCATGTCTTGCTTCTTTTGTTCAACTTGTCTGGGAGATCCCTCCACGTGATGCGGGTAGCAGTCATGTGTTCTTTTTTACTCCTAAGTTCTCAAGATCTAGCCACGTGGTTCTGGGTGCACGCGGTCTGTTACTTCTTGCTGCTGCTCCGTGGCACATCCAGCCCTTTTTACCCTTCCACTGTTCCAACAAAGGACACACAGGGTGCCTCAGGGATCATCCTCACGGATGTCCCCTTATGAAGCTGTGTGAACATTTCGCTGGGATGAATACCTAGGAGCAGAATTGCTGGCACAGGGTCTGGGCAGGCTGAATGTGACAAGTTCTACCAAAGCAGAAGGAGCCGGGAGAAGCAAGAGCCGCTCTGGTGATCCTCCCCTGACCCCATTCTCCCCTCCCCCATTCCTCTCCAGGAAAAGCTTTCAGCCCCTCCTCTGTGTCTTCTTGCAGGACCCAGCTAAGCATCTCGCTTCCTGAGTATTGCCGCCTCCGCAGCAGCCTGCACCATCCTGCTACATTATAACAAGACGCTAATCAATGAACTGCTAACTCTATTGCAATAAAGGAGGGAGCCTAACCTTATATAATTCTTTTTAATTGTTTTCTCACATTACAAGGGTTTTTTTTTTTTTTTTTGCTAAACTTATTCTGCCATAAGTTATGTCATTTAATTTCTCAAAGTGCTAATAATTTAATTGCTTCCTTCCTGCTCACAAAGTGCCTATACTGTTCTCCCTCCCCGGCACGGAGATTATAAAATGGAGTTGGCAGGAATACCTAAGAGGGGAGTCTTTTTGGTGGTAGGATTTGATGAGAAGCAGCTTTCTCAGAAGTCAGTGTGTGGGGCTGGGAACTTAGCTGCAGACGGGGCCCAGCCAAGCCTGCTGGCTAGCTAGCTCCGGGGAGTTTATGATAATCCCAAGGGAGGGGAGAAAGGGAAGGAGCTGAGATTAGAGGGGCAGCGTGAGGTGAGAGAGCACTGAGCGCCGAGTGCGTCCCTGTCCCGGAAGGCTGTCAAGGAAGCTGGGGTCCATCTACAGCAGGAGGGATTTAGATCAGACTCAGGGATGTCCTGACAATCAGGACTCTTGAGATGCTGGCTGGACCCAGGGCAGGGTGCCGAGGTGACATCTGGTAGCAAGAACCAGCATTTATTGAATCCTTAAGGACAGTCTGACACTGTGCTTCCCTATATTGACGCATTCTATCATCACACCAGCTCCCTGGAGTAGGTACTCTTATTGCCGCTGATTTACTGATGAGGAAACCAAGGGAAAGAGAGATTCACTTGCTCAAGTCCTATAACTTATTGGTAGCAGAGAAAAGGAGTAAGGCTCCCTGGCCTCTGCTTTCATCTGCCCTGCAGTAATGCCTCTGCCATCTGTCTGGGTTGGATGGCATTGCATCTTATGTGGCAAGAAGTGGGGGGTATAGGCCTTGGGACAGGATCACAGATGAGCTACTCTTGAGGGTCCCTCCCTCCTTCTGTCCAAGGTCTGATCGGTCAGAACTGCTTTAACACTCCTCCCCCTCCACAAGCCCCTCTAAGAAACTCTAAGGTTGTGCCCAAGTCAGCTGGCATATTCCTTGGGAAATGTCTTTCTGGGGTCTGGGGAGCTGGATAAAATAGAGAAAACAATCCAATTTATTGGGTCCAATTTCCATCAGAAATCTTTTTCATCCTCTCCCCTAACCCCAACTTCAGTTCAATCTTAGCAAGCATTTACCAAAATAAACTTTGTGCCAAAAAAAAACACATGTTCTTGAGGTTCCAGAGGCTCAGAAATGAGTCAGGCCCCTGCCCCTGCCCTGAGGAGCCCACCATCTAGTAATGGCATTATGGGGCGGGGCATGGAGAGCCCCTATGTGTCCTCAGTGTTTTCATGCAAAAGTCAGAAGGCTCCCTTTCACCAGAGGGAGACTAGGGGTGAAGGTCAGTCCTGGAGTTCTGATTTCTTCAAGTCTGTCTCTAATGCCATTTCCTCCATGAAATCTTTCCTGCCACATTTGTTCTCCCAGGGAGCCCATTACTCTCCTTCAACTTTCTCAACTCAAGTTGCAGAGAACTCTTTTTTTTATTACTGGAGTAGAGTTGATTTGCAGCGTTGTGTTAGTTTCAGGTGTACAGCAAAGTGATTCAGTTATACATACACATATATCTGTTCTTTTTCAGATTCTTTTCGCATATACAGACTATTGAGTAGAGTTCTCTGTGCTATACAATAGGTCCTTATTGATTATTTTATATAAAATAGTGTGTACAATGTTCACTGCAGCACTATTTACAATAGCCAGGACATGGAAGCAACCTAAGTGTCCATTGACAGATGAATGGATAAAGAAGATGTGGTGTGTATATATATGTATATATGGGTATATATATAATGGAATATTACTCAGCCATAAAAAAGAATGAAATAATGCCATTTGCAGCAACATGGGTGGACCTAGAGATTATCATACTAAGTGAAGTAAGTCAGACAAAGACATATCATATATCATTTATATGTGGAATCTAAAAAAATTATACAAATGAACTTATTTACAAAACAGAAACAGGCTCTTATTGCCGCTGATTTACTGATGAGGAAACCAAGGGAAAGAGAGATTCACTTGCTCGAGTCCTATAACTTTTTCCACTTTCCACAATCCCTTTCACCGCCCCCCCTAGAATCTTCTAATTTAGCCTCATGCTTACCAGCCTCCTGCTGCTGGTCCTGATATCCCTGAAGCCTGGAATACACTCTCCCCAGCCCATGCCTGAATCCTACCCCCTTCAATGCCGGCTCCAATGCCACCTCCTCCGAGAAGTCTCCCCTGATCCTCCCAGTGAGCATGTGTTTCTCTGTCCTTGGAACACCCGAGTTCGAGCTGTGGTTAGGACTTTGGCTTCTGAAATCAGAGAAGACTGGATTCATAGGCTGCTGGCTCTGCCCCTTCCCAGCTGGGTGACCTCAGGCAAGTTCACCCTCCTCACTGAGCTTGTGTGTTCCCATCTATAATAAGGGGATAATGACAGTACCTCTCTTCCGCACAGTGTTTTTGAGAGCATTAAGTGATTTTATACAGGCTTAGAATGGTGCCTGGTACCAAGTAAGTTCTCAATAAATGTTAGCTATTTGTATTTTACTTATAACGTTCTCCCCGTAGCAGAGAATCTTCTCTACCAGAGGGTGAGCTCAACCCGTAGAAGGACCCCATGAATATGTGTTGAATGAATGAGTGAACAAATGGGGAGGGGCAGGGCCAGCACTGCAGGTGTGAGCTTTCAAAAGAGTTGCTGTCAGTTCTGTTCAAGATGGTCTCCTGGGGTTGACCCCGACAGTGACCCTTCCCTCCTTGGTCCCAAGGAAATGCCACCCTGGCACAAGGTCTTCAGCTCATCTCTGTGATTCTTGGTTGTTCTTCAAGGCAAGTTTCCCAAGTATCTCAGGCTGCCTGGCCTCCGCCATGTGGATGCAGAAGGAAGGTGGGAGCACAAAGCACGCTGGCTGAACCCCTTTCTCATAGGTGGTGGAGGGCGGGTCAGGGCTGACCCCAGTGGCGCCGTGGCTGAGCCCTGCCATGGGAGGAGAAGCTGCCACTTCTCACCCCGTGGGCTAAAGTCCAGAGTCCACAGTGATGGGCAGGGCTCCCCCCTGAGGATTCTCAAACCTGCTTCTCCAACTTGTTCTGAATAAGTCAGCTTTCAGGAAGGTGAGAGCATGATGTATTGGGAGCCCCTCTTCTCCTTGTGCGGGTGTCCCCTTCCCACACCCTGGAGGGGTCTGGGAGGCAGCAGGGAACTGGAGCCAGACGGCCATGCCACATGGAAGCAAACCCCAAAGCCCCTGCCTCTTTGTCACCTCTCAGTTCCACTTCCTGGCTCTCCTGACTCAGGGAGGACACACCTCCAAAGGTCCTTCTTAGCCCCCCGGACGGGGTTCCGGCTGGGAAGATGGGTCGTGGGCTGCCTCTGCCCCTGACTTTCCCAGAGATACTTGGTCCCCTCCCTTGGCTGCCCAACCTTCCACGTGGACTCCTACTATCGGTGAATTAGGTCTTCCGTCTACACTTTAGAGCAAGGCTTGGCGGACTTTTTCTGTAAAGGACCAGACAGTAAATATTGTAGGCTTGGTCAGTCATACCGTCTCACTTGCAGCTACTCAGCTCTTCCATTGCAGCACAAAAGCAACCAAAGACAACACCTAAACAAATGAGCATGACTAATGTCCCAATAAGCTTATTCCTCGAACTTACACTAAAACTTAAATTTCTTATATTTTCCATATGTCATAAAATATTATTTTTCTTTTGATTTTTTTCCAATCATTGAAAAAAGGTAAGAACCTTTGGAGCTTATAGGCCTTACAAAAACAGGCGGTGGGTCCAACTTGGCCCATGGGCCATAGTTTTCAAAGCTTTGCTTTAGAGGTACTGGTCTTTCCATGTCTCTCAGGAGAGCATCCCCTGGCTGTAAACTCAGTTCCAGGGGCTGTGCAAAGCAGGTAGGTGTCTTTCATTCAGCATCAGCAGACTGGGGGCACAGAAAAGGAGTGAGGCACCCAGCCTGCCCTCAAGGAACTTCTCATCCGGTAGTAGGGGGGGTGTCCAAGACAAGTCCAAGGAAGATTCTGATACACGGTCAAGGACAATTGGCATCATGAAAGAGACCTTACCTTGTCTGTGAATAAATAAGTTCTCTGCAGAATGTAAATTGATGCAGCCAGTATGGAGAATAGTATGGGGGTTCCTTAAAAACTAAAAATAGAGTTACCATATAATCCATCAATCCCACTCCTGGGCATATATTCAGAGAAAACCATAATTTGAAAAGATACATGTACCCCAATGTTCATTGCAGCACTATTTACAATAGCCAAGGCATGAAAGCAACCTTAATGTCACGGAGCTAGAAAGTAGCAAGGGCGGGGGGAGCGGGCGTGCGGGGGCAGAATTCCCCGGTGGTCCAGTGGTTAGGACTCCACGCTTCTACCACAAGGGGAGAGAGCTGAGTATGCTCACGCCGACAACGCAGGAGACCAGGTCTCCCTCCAAGAGAGGTGTGCTCTGAGTGTCCTGCAGGATTTGACGGAGGGCCCTCTGCCTGGGAAAGTGGAGAGGAAGCATTTCATCTGGGCCTTGTGAGGTTTCATCCGTAGGGGAGGAAAAAAAGGGTTTCGGGTTGAAGAAGTAGCATTTGCAAAGGCACAGAAGCCCAAAAGAAAATATGTGTCCCAATTCGCAGAGACGTGGATGGATCTAGAGACTGTCATACAGAGTGAAGTAAGTCAGAAAGGGAAAAACAAATATCGTATGTTAACGCATATATGTGGAACCTAGAAAATGGTACAGATGAACCGGTTTGCAGGGCAGAAATAGAGACACAGATGTAGAGCTCAAACGTATGGACACCAAGGGGGGAAAGCGAGGGTGGTGGTGGGATGAACTGGGAGATTGGGATTGACATATATATATACTAATATGTATAAAATGGATAACTAATAAGAACCTGCTGTGTACAAAAAGAAATAAAATAAAATTCCAAAAAGAAAACCTGTTAAAAAAAAAAAGAGGGGCTTCCCTGGTGGTACAGTGGTTGAGAGTCCGCCTGCCGATGCAGGGGACACGGGTTCGTGTCCCGGTCCGGGAAGATCCCACATGCCGCGGAGCGGCTGGGCCCGTGAGCCGTGGCCGCTGAGCCTGCGCGTCCGGAGCCTGTGCTCCACAACGGGAGAGGCCACAGCGGTGAGAGGCCCGCGTACCGCAAAATTAAAAAAAGACAATATGTGTCCCCGGGTCGATGAACTTGGGTATTAAGCGTGGGACTGAGGAGTGTGAACATTGTGGAGACCAGGTTTAGGAGCTGGGATTGCATCCTACAGACAATTGGGAGTCACAGGGCAGGGTGGAGTTGGGAGGACTCATTCTGAAGAAATTACTGCAGCCTTCTGACTTCTTGGAAGTAAGAAGTGAAGCAGTGACTATTATAACTTGTGTATGTACACACACACACACAAGGAGCCACAATCCCCCTTCCTCTGATCTCCCGCCTCTTAACTGGATCCCCATTTCTCTGCCAAAGGAGGTGGAACCCCTTGTCCCTGGAAGCATAGCATCCCAACAGCCACTGCAGACTAGACCCTGGGCACCTCAAAGCCTCTTCCCCTAGAATCCAAATGAAACTGGCCACCAATAACCAGTAGACGAGAAAGGTCACTGCCTGTAAACTGGCACACCCAGATCCACGGCCAAGCAGCTGTGGAGGCTTCCCAGGACAGCAGCGTGGAGGAGATGGAGGGGAAATAGGGGAATATGAGCTCATACACTGGGAGCCAGAGAGGCCTAAATGGAGCAGGCCATGAAGTGAGGGTACACGGGGGGAAGGGGACCGCCAGAGAGACCTTGCACATACATTTACAGAGAGAGATTGAAAAGGGGCTTGTTCTTGTTAACTCGGCGTTTTCTACCCATTATCCCTAGACCTGAGCCAAGGTAGATCTCATTATCCCCATTGCACATATAAGGAAACTGAGGCTCCGAGAGATTAATTGACTCACCCAGATCACAGAGCCAGTCAGAGGCACAACCAGGATATTTGTCTCAAAACCCTTGCTGAGTAGTCAGACACAAATTGTGCTTAGGGCAAAACGGAAGCACCAATTTTTTCTTTTTTCCTTTGCAATATTTTGGTATTGGTGATCATGATGAAAACCCAATCTTGTCTGGATTTCCTCTAATTTATTCTATGGTTTATGTTGTTTTTAATTGTATGGGAGGTGGCGGAGATGGGCAAAACCATCTTAACAGTACATATAACAACCTCTAGAAGTTCTAGTTCAGTTTATTGAACTATTTGTTCTCTGGTGGGGCCAGGCTGTGTCAGGATGAAGTTTCTCTGCCTCTTGGTACTTTCATGTCCCCGTGTTCACAAGTCTATGCCATTTGTATAAACAAAGGAGAGGAGATTCAGGTATGTGTGTGAGGTCTGCAATTGTTGTGTATATGTGTATTGTTTGTCTCACCAAGAAGGCACAAGAAATTGAACGTGTCATCTCGGCTGCCTCTAGTAAGGTAAAATGGGTTGCCGGGGGAGAGACTATAAAATTTCACCAGAGAGCATTATACGGCTTTGGGATTTTGTACCAAATGCATGTCTTACCTATTCAAATAAATAATGGTTTGCAACATTTACAACCTTGCTTTAAACAAAAACAACATAAAATGTGAATTCAACAGCTTCTGTTTTCAACTCTGCAGACACAACCCCGGGGGTTGTGACACAACGGGGACGAGAAAAACAAAGGTCTGGTTACTACCTTGAGGAGGCAGAGAGAAAATTACAGAGAATCAAACACAATTTAAAATCACACCAAATGATCCTGAGAATAAGAATCCAGCCTGGGAAGCCAGGAAAGCCAGAGGGACAGAACTGGGTAGAGAAGTGGTCGGTACCAACTGGCGAGGTGGGGGCAGGGGCTCCAGAGGCCAAGCCCCTCCCAGCAGGAGTTTGCACGGTGGATGTGGGGGGGGGGAGACATTTAAAGAGAGGAACACAGCCAGAAGATTCCTGCCCTTGAGATACACCAGTAAGTTAAGAAAGAAGGCGGGGCCATGAAGAACCAGCCCCTCACACATCACTGGAACTTCAGGGGTCCCTTCCCCAATCAAGATTCAGTTTCTTTGTCTATAAAATGAAAGGTTTGGCCCAGAAAGATCTCCAGGTGCCTCGCAGCTCTAATATTCTCTGATTTGATGGCTGCAGCCTCCTGCAAACATGCATAAAATAGATTAGTTTTAGCGGTAGTAAAAACAAAACTGAAAATCAGATTTATCATTTTAATTAAATATACTTTACATTCTCAATTTCTAGGAAGCAAAATGCTTCCCCCTGCATTAGTTTTCCCTTTGTGGGAGACTTTCGTGTCTGATATGCAATTTAAGAAAATGCCGAACTACCCCCTAAGAAGATACACAATTAACAAGACCCTAACAGGTATTAACAGGAAAGTGGGTCTTGTAGGGGGAAAAAAAGAGCATAAAAAGGAAATGTCAGGGAGGGAAGGGTCAGGTGGGTCAGGATATCAGAGGACTAGGGATCAGGCTGCTAAGAACAACATGCTTTTGTCTCTCCGGGTCTCTCAGAAGCCGCTGCCCCTGGAGCTGGGTGGAGCTTGAACAGGGAATCAGGAGGTGGGAGTTTGGTCCACTCTCCCATCCCCCCCCACTCCCCACCCTTCGGTGATAGAAGGCCAGTTGCTCTCTGAACTTTAGAGTACTCAACTACAAAATGGAGCTAAAAATACCTGCTTTGAAGAATGCTGGGAAAAGGTAATTAGATAACATATCTGAAAAGGCTTTGGAATACAATAAAATGTAAAGCACGTAAGCACACGTGAACATATCATATTTTGGAAACTCAGATTGGGATCCAGAATGCGTGGGGTCCCATCTGGTGAGGTTCTGTGTCCTCTTTGCATGCCTCCCCCTAACATCTTTCCTTTCTGCCATCCTCTCTCCACCCAGGTGCTTGGTCCCCATGGAGTGAAAAGAAAGCAGCGCCTTCACCCAGGGTGAGCATCGTTTCCTGGGCTCTGGGTTCCATGGCCCCAGATCATAAATTAACAACTGTGGCTGTAAATTACCGGATAAATCTGGACTGGGGTCGCCAGCAGGGATAGCTGAGAATCAACAGGAAAAGTAAATCTACGACAGCGCTTCCCGAGTTGCGGGGAAGCCCTTAAGATGCCTCAGGGGGAGTCAGAAGAGTTTCTGATTTGAAAAAAAAAAAAAAAAACCACTCAGAAATAAAACCAGGAATCCCCACCACCACCACTATTTCCTCCAAAGGGAGTCCAGGAGAAGTCAATCCCCCAGGCTTCTGCCAGCTCTGGGTTCCCTGCCTCTGCCTTAGCCAGCTGGGGCATTACTCGTGATGACAAGAGCAAATATAGACGCTCTCAGAGAACTGGGGAGAGACTAAGTGGAACGAACGGCATTTAATCTTTAAGGAGAGAAATTGCCTCCCCTTGGCAGTGCCATGCCCATCAGGAGCTACGGCCCCTCATAATTCAAATCCACACTTAATTAAAAAGGGGATCATCCTGGATTCTGCCCAACTGGCACCAATTCCACTCTCATCCTTCAGCCTGCTGACATTTGTCCATTTGTCTCTCTTTGACAGAAAGGGAAAAAATTCGAAAGGGAAAAAAGATCCTGTTCCATCTTACAGCTTTCAGGGAGAGCCTGTTCTTGAGCTGGGCTGCTTCGTCTAAAGGCCAAGGGTTGAAATCTAAACTAATAGGGGAAGAGACAGAGCAAGACAAGGAAGACTTGGCATTTGGGAGAGTCCTGAGCGGCTGCAGCAGCAAAGAGGAACAGCTGAAGTCACCAGCACCTTCTAAAAATAAAAGTGACTTTCCTCAGGGGCACACTTTGACCTCCCAGACTCTTCCCAGTGTTAGGCGCAAACTTTCCTCCCATGACAATATCCCAGATGAAAAGAGGACACATTCATTTAGCCTCATTTAAAAATATTGAAATGTTCCTCAGTGGGTGTCTGACCAGTTCTTATACGGTTCCCCAAAAGGTGACTCCCAAAGGAGGAGTCCTAAAATCAGCCCCTCCCAGGGATTGGCCTGGCCCAAGGAGGTCATTGTATCTGTCCCTCTACTCCTGAGAATCTCACACCCAATTGAGGGTCTCTCGGGGAAAGCAGAACCTCCCGTCTCAGATTCCTGACTGTGGCCCCTCTCTGCTGTACGAGATCCCACAAGACTCTGGCTGTGGTGATCACCTCCTCTTGTTTCTCCCAGGTTTCCTGAGTACATCCCACCCTTACAACACCCAAGGGAAAGAGAGGCCCGGTTTCCACCCATGGCCTCATTTTTAGGCCTTTTCTCCTGAGACAGCTCTCCTCTACCAGCGTGCCCTCCGGAGCTGCACAAGACATCTGCTTTACCCCTACATTTCCTCCAGGCCTACGATGTGCTCCCAGCCAAATGGCTGGAGGGAGGGCCCGCCCCCTTTTCTGTGGGGCTCTTGAGAGGTCTCCCACTAAGTAGAAGGTGGAGAGAACAAGGGGAGCAATTGCTCCACCCCCTCCCAAGCAGAGTCTCCAAAAGTGCTCTTTCCAACCACTTTTAAGATCATATATATTGACAAGATGTTTATAAAGACATCTAGGATAAAAGACATTAGGGCAGTGGTTCTTAACCTGGGGAGATGGGGGATCATAGACCCATCTGTGATGGTTCCGATAAAAGCTCTGGACCCTCTCCTCAGCCAAATGCACACACGTCTGCACACACCGACGCAGACAGTTGGTTTCAAGATATAGCCTTATCTGGGCTTCCCTGGTGAAGCAGTGGTTGAGAGTCCGCCTGCCGATGCAGGGGACACGGGTTCGTGCCCCGGTCCGGGGAGATCCCACATGCCACGGAGCGGCTGGGCCCGTGAGCCATGGCCGCTGAGCCTGCGCGTCCGGAGCCTGTGCTCCGCAAAGGGAGAGGCCACAACAGTGAGAGGCACGTTACCCATGGACCCTGGGCTGAGAAGCCCTGCCGTTTAGAGGAAGCAGTGTGAAAGAGTGGTACTGTGAGACAAGGACGAAACGAAATCCAAGAGTGGCACTCTTTTCTTGGTGACCCACCGGCCCGTGGCGAAGACCCCATGTTCTCCCACCCCCACCAGAAAATAGGCCCTGACCCTATTCTCTGGTTCATTCCCCCCTGGTGACAGCTCCAGTTTGGGAGACACTAAAGAGTCACAGGTTACCTCTTGACCCTGTTTATCTCATCCATCTGGCCTTACTGTTAAGCTGGGTTACCTTCTAAATACTGCCCTTTAAGCCTCTGAGACTCAGCTCTTCCAGACACTGAAGAAGCCAAGCCTCTGAAGGCATTTCCGTCTTCCCCGCATAGTCGCGCTGGGCAGGTCACCCAGCATCCACCGCTACATTCTGAAAGGCCATCTAGGAGAGCCTGCTTCTCTGATGGCTCCTGGGCCCTTCAGGTCTAATCCAGGTGTCTCCCTCCTCATCCCAGTGCTTGGAACTTCCAGCTCTCAGACAAGTCCCAAGCTGCCTTTGTTGGACATTTGCATATCTAAAATCCACATTTACATTTTATAACTTAGACTCCTAGGAAACAAAGTCAGAGTCCAGCCCCAATATTCCAGAGAGATGGAAGCATTAACCTGCACAGCCCCCAACCAGAGGTGTGTTGGGAGGTGTCAGGGAGTATGTTGTATGTGTCCTCCATGAAGCTGTGTGTCCAGGAAGGGACTGTGAGCTTCCTTAATCTGGATGTGTCTATGTATACTCTCTGGCTCAGGTGTGTTCTCCATCCCTCCTGCTGTGTATTCACTCAAATGTAGTCTTTGGGCCCATGAGTCGGTCTGGGGAGTTCTCCGTCTGTTGAGCAGATCCTTGGGGTAGATGTGTGTTTCCAAGGCCTCAGTTTCCTCGTCTGTAAAATGAAGATGACTCCCCACAGGACTGCTGTGAAGGCTGCGTGAGTAAATACTGGCCAAGTCTTTGCAGCAGGGCATGTCACATGGAAGTTCTCAGTACATATTGGCTATTGTGATGTGATTGCCAACAGAAAAAAGCTCTGGACCCTCTCCTCAGTAAAACGTGATTTCCAGCCCCTGTATTCCTTCCTCTCCCCAACTACCTCAAGCCCTGGAAGAAGCTCAAATGTTCCCCCTGGAGATGTCACTGCTCTTAAAACCGTGAAACCCAGATTGGGACTTGAACCCAGGATCTTTTTTTTTTCTTTTAATAAATTTATTTCTTCATTCATTCATTCATTCATTCATTTATTTATGGCTGCATTGGGTCTTCACTGCTGCACTGGCTTTCTCTAGTTGCGGCGAGCGGGGGCTTCTCTTGTTGCAGGAGGCTCTAGGCGCGCGGGCTTCAGTAGTTGTGGCACACAGGCTCAGTAGTTGTGGCTCACGGGCTCTAGAGCGCAGGCTCAGTAGTTGTGGCACATGGGTTTCATTGCTCCACGGCATGTGGGATCTTCCCGGACCAGGCAGGGCTCGAACCCGTGTCCCCTGCAACCTGTGTCCTCAAGTCTATTCTCTGCCTCTGCGTCCCTGCCCCTAGGTTCATCAGAACCTTTTTTTTTTTTTCAGATTCCATATATATGTGTTAGCATATGGTATTTGTTTTTCTCTTTCTGACTTACTTCACTCTGTATGACAGACTCTAGGTCCATCCACCTCACTACAAATATCTCAATTTCGTTTCTTTTTATGGCTGAGTAATATTCCATTGTATATATGTGCCACATCTTCTTTATCCATTCATCTGTCGATAGACACTTAGGTTGCTTCCGTGACCTGGCTATTGTAAATAGTGCTGCAATGAACATTGTGGTACATGTCTCTTTTTGAATTATGAACCCATGGTATTTTAATTGAGATCACGCACCTGGTCTCAGGACGTAATGAAGCTCAGGTTCTTGATGTCTCATCACAGAAAGAATTCAGTGAGAGACAAAGTGATAGGTAAGAAGTGGATTTATTTAGAGAGAAATGCACTCCACAGACAGAGTGTGGGCCATCTCAGAAGGCAAAAGCGGCCTCGAAATATGGCGTGGTTAGTTTTCATGGGCTGAGTAATTTCATAGGCTAATGAGTGGGAGGATTATTCCAACTATTTTGGGGAAGGGGTGGAGATTTCCAGGAATTGGGCCACCGCCCACTTTTTGGTCTTTATGGTCAGCCTTGGAACTGTCGTGGCGCCTGTGGGTGTGTCATTTAGCTTGCTGATGTGTTACAATGAGCGTATACTGAGGCTCAAGGTCCACCGGAAGTCAAATATTCTGCCATCTTGGACCTAGTTGGTTCTAACCAGCTTTCATCATAGCCTATGGCTATGTTGTTTTTTTAAAGGCTGTGCCCTGCCCCCTCCCCTCCAGTTTCACTCTGAGCCTGGATGTTGAATCAGAGGCCAGGTGACAGCAGTGGCGACTCAGCCAGCCTGCTGAGCCACAGCCGGAGGAGGAGGGCCCCTCAGCCACGACCCTGGATGAGGAATGAAAAGGAAGCACTTACTCTCCAGGGAGCCAGGGGGCCTCCAGAAAAATGGAAGAACTCAGAACAAGAGGGGCACCCCAAAGAGAGCCCCAGACTGGAGTGCCCTCTCCAGGACCCACCAGAATCTTCTTCATTGTCATGGAAACTACATCAGAGCTGCCTTCCTGGAAGCTGCCTTTCCTCCTCCCCCACTTCTCTTGGCTCAGAGACACAAGCTCCTCCCTAAACTGGTCCCATCCAGCTTAAAGCTGAGATTTGCTTGGGCTTGTCTCTCCTTGCTTGGGGAGGGTTCCTTGCTAAGCTCGATTAGTTTGGTCTTTATTGTACCTACTCACTAAACAACTATTTCCTGGGACCCTCATAAGCTTGAAGTAAGCTGGGGAAGACTTAAAGAGGCAAATGAGATCTTTTCCAGGCCCTGGAAAGCTCTCCATACAATCGGATGACCACGAGGCAGAAAAAGACTTGACAACAGAGATATAGGCAAGAATGTTGTAGGGTCTTTACGGAACTGATTCAGGATATCTGGAAGGCTTCCTGGAGAAGGGAGGCAATAAGCATGAGTCTTAAATATTTCGGCAAAGAAGAGAGGGAAGTTTATTTTCATTTGCCCAGGATGATCTCCTGAAAGGAGCCCTAAACAGGTGCTAGAGGTTTGGTGTTCTAGCTCTGATCCTGACAACTGAAAGAGCTTGCATGTATCATTTCCTTCTCTGAAGCTCGACAGCCTCATCTGTAAAGTGGGGGTGTTAGATTAGATGAATTTTGAAAACAGGCCTGAGGTTTGGTCACTCTCTTGTGTTTATCACAAACAGGCAGGAAACAAAATCAGGCTCTCCTCAAAGGAGGGCATAGACTGTAGACCCAGATTATCTCAGGAAAAAAAAAAAAAAGACCTGGGGGATGTCATGTCCTGTGTGCCTCCATGGCTCCAGCCTAAGCAGCACAGCACACCAAGTGTCTATCTTGGTCACAGCTGCCTACCTGGCACCCAGCACTGTGTCTGGCACAATAAATATTTATTGAATGAATTGGTAAATGAATGAGGTGACAGACTATGAGTAGCTTTTGGCTAGAACTGACAGCAGTCCTGCCCCCAGATCATCAGATCCCTTGGGGCTTTTGCTCCCTCATACCTTGTGTTTGCTCTCAGGATAAGAGGAAAGATGGCGGAGAGAGAATTGCATTTTCAGAGGTCCATGCCGGGCCTCTAGTTTCTGCTGCAATCAATAGAAAGTGGGTCACAGAACAGCTCTGTAGAGAACAGACCCTTGAGAAAAAGTCTGGATTCCGTGCCAGCTTACATCTATTGAGGGCCTACTGTGTATCAGTTGTTGTCACATAGCTTTAATTCATTTAATTGTGGCCTCAAAGGGCTGTACAGGAGAACATAGGGGATTGCGGGCTGCAAACCCCAGCGGTGCTGACGGAGTGACCTCCGCAAAGCCACTGCCCCTCTCTGAGTTTTCATTTTCAGTCTCTGTAAAATGGAAAAAATAGAACCCCTTCCCCAACCTATGGGAGTGAAATGAGCACGTGGAAGCAGAGCGCTTCATAAATGCTCTTTATTATTGTTCCTCTGGGCATGGAAGTCCGCTCGCTTCCCCCCAGGGCGCACACACAGATATATTCACACTCCCACGTACACGCAGATGCACAGAGATGTGTGCAGACGCCAACCGGAGGTGCTAGCCGAGCCTCAGGGCCACAGACGAGTCCCGCAGAGGAGCCGTAGGGTCCTCGACTTCCCCCGTTTTCTCTCAGCTATTTATGAATGAACTCCGGCCGCGAGTTTATTTTTTTATGAATGGGAGCCCGAGCGGTGAATGAAGCCGGGAGCCAGCCCCTGCGTTCTGATTGGCCCCCGCGGCTGGGAAACTCCGCCCCTCCGGCTCGGCCGGGCGAGTCTCGGGATTGGCGGGCGAGCCGGGCCCTGGGGTTTCATTCACAAAAGTCAATGAAACAAAGGGAACAGGGTGGGGGGAGAGAGCCGAGGCCGAGGCGAAGGAAATGCACCAATCAGCGGCTCCCCCGGGCTCACAACTGTCGGCGGCGCCCGGAAAACAAGCCGGTGCGCGGGGGACCCGGGGCCGGGGCCGCCTCGCTCCGGCCTAGCCCCGCGGCCCTCAGTGAGGTCCCGGGGTATGCTCGGGACCCCCCGCTGCTCCAGCACAGACGCCCGGGCCTCAGGTGAGGCTGCGGGAGGGAGAGGGAGGGAGAATGTCTGCGATTCCCAGCCTCGCCTCCAACACGCACCACACTCTCACCGCCGCCTCCGCAGATTCCAGGGCAAGGGGTGGGAGACGCTGGGATTCAGGGTTGGAGGGGGCGCCAGAGTTGTGGGTGTGCGAATGGTGCGGTCCTCGCCCGCTCCTCCGCGCGCCAGCGCACACGCGCGAGAGAGCGAACACACACACACACACACACACACACACACACACGTCTTATGTAACTGAGCCTGGGCAAAGCAGGGCTGCAGAAAGCAGCCGAAACGGCGAGCCCGGCTCCCAGGAGCAGGTGGGACCTCCTTTGGCGGGAGGGGAGTGGTGGCGGCGCTAGGCTCGGCAGGCGGAAGCCTCCCCATCGCCTAAGTGAGTCGGAGAAGTTTTGCCGTCGGACCCAGAGCCTCGCGACTGCCCCTCCCGGTCGCCCTTCCCCACCCCCACCTCGCTGCCTTCCCCCAGACGGTGTGCAAACGCAGCTCCCCCGCCCCCAGGTCTCTGCCCCCGCGCGGGGCCCGGGCCGTGTGGCCGGAGGGAGCGGCCGGATGGAGCGGAGGATGAAAGGCGAATACTTGGACCAGCAAGTGCCCTACACCTTCTGCAGCGTAAGCGCTGCGCCGGCCTCCACGCCCGCCCCCTCCCTGCACCCCGCCCCTACCCACCCAGCGGCCCCTACGGGGTCCAGGGCTGCCCGCCCCGGAGTCACCCCGGGACCCCAGCCCCGCCCCCCAGACCAGGCGGCCTCAGGGTGACTCGGGGGCATTCTTCCCCTTCTCCGCAGAAATCTCCCGGAAATGGGAGCTTGCGCGAAGCGCTGATGGTCCCGCAGGGGAAGCTCATGGACCCGGGCTCCCTGCCGCCCCCCGACTCCGAAGGTAAAGAGACAGAGCGACAAACCGCTACCCTCCCCACCTCACACACCCCGAGGGCTGACCCTGGAGCCCCCGCCCTTTTCCCAAAAGGACTCGCCATCCAAGGGACTCTGGTCATTATCCGCCAGTACCCCCAAGGGGAAGGTCATCCGGCTCGCTAGGGCTCCCGCTCTCTCACGAGCACCTCCAGCTCACCTTCTCCAATTCCATTATTCACTCCTCAGATCTATTCCAGGATCTAAGTCACTTCCAGGAGACGTGGCTTGCTGAAGGTGAGTGGTTTTGTGACCTTTACTATTATTGGGGTGGGGGATGCTCTCTACCCCTACTATTCCAGCCTAGCCCGCTTCCTCTCTCCTCACCCTCAAGGGCCTCTGCAAGCCCCCTTCCCCACGTCCCCTGCCTCTCCACTCTTTCCAGCTCCCAGCGTGGTTACTTATATTGATATTTATTTTCTCTGCCCTGAGCCAGGCTTGTGTAACTAGGCCTGCGGATGAATCAGACCATTGTGTGGGGTATTTGCCTATTTGAATGGAAGTTGGCCCCAGGCCCGTTTTCCTGGTTGAAATTTTCATTTGCAAAGTTTGTTTGGCACCAGCCGCCAGGCCGAGGTGTAGGTTGGGGTGTTGCGGGAGTGGGGAGTTTAAGAAACAGGAGGAGGAGAAGTAGAGATTCATTTGTTACTTGCTTTCTGGAATTGCCAAAACATTCATTGTTACACCCTTGGTTTCTCTTCTTCCCAGCCCGCAGCGCCAAACAATTTACTGTTTGAGCCAAAAGAACTGCAAAAGTTTAAATAATTCTTTTTTGCCTCACTTTGGCAAAGCAGCCCAGGGCTTCTCCCTCAAACAGCCTTGATTGTAATTCTAATGGCAACTGATCCTCCCGCCTCCTTCCCTCCTGACTACCTCCCTCCCCAGGCAAATTGCCCCTCCAGTTTGCTGGGGGCGGGGGTGGGGTCAATAGCGAGGCCTCCTCTGGGTAGCGAGGTGTGTTGGGGGGCGGTGGTCTCCTGGTTGGATTCCTTGGTGTGTTTGGGTGGGGCCTGAGGGTGTCGCCGGTGGGGCTGCAGGTAAGAGGCTAATGGTGTTTAGACAGTCTCTGAGAGGGAAGGGTTAACACCCCCATCTGAGGGTCCCTTCAGTGTAACACTGAAAACCAAGAAACTACAGCACTAGGAACCCCTTCTTGAGGGCTTTTCTCTTCTTTGGGATCTCCCCTTCCCTCCACCTGGGTATCTTTGACGATTTTTTAAAACTCAAACCCAGCTCCTCTAGAGCCATCTTTAAAACCTTGGGGTAGAAGAGAAAGACCCCTGACTAGGTGAGACTAGATCTGTCTTGACGACTGTGGTGTCCCCAAAATATGTACGCTAACAGACTGTTTAGCATAGAGCAAGCACTCAAAACATTTTGTGGAATTCGAGGCTGAACGGCCTCGTGGGTGCTGGAGGGATCTGGGGGTTCTGGGGGAGATTGTGCACGTCTTGTCTCCCCGATTCTGCAAGCCCTGTGTGCCCAGCTGCGAGTTACATGCAGAGCTATGCCCAGTCCTCCCATCTTCCGCTCGAGGTTTCGGAGCTGGGCTGGAGCTGAAGGACGCAGCGGTGTCGGTTTCCACCGTCTCTAAAAGACTTCCTTTCCCAAAGTCTGATTTCTGTCTGGCTTGCCAGGCTCCTCGTCTGTCAGCTGAGGGTCCCTAGGCTCCCCAGGTGGGCAGCTCCCGGGGCTGTGATCTAGGGGTAGGCTCAGAGGGTGGCATTTTGGAAGCAGCTGGGTTTGGAATGGGAAGGGGAGGAAAACGTTCTCATCTGCTCTCAACCTTGGAAGCCCCACCCCTTGGCGGTGGGGGTCTAGAAATTGTACTTGTGTCTATCTGCATGTGTCAGTGTGACAGCCAGTGTGTGTGCTTCCTGCTGCTGCCCTGGAAGTCCCTGTTCCCTTA
>NW_020174923.1:18281460-18283509 GCF_003031525.2 Neophocaena asiaeorientalis asiaeorientalis
TTCCCAGCTGGCGATGGATGGCCAGGCGTGAGGGGGGGATGCTGAGGCCGATCGCTCCTTCTCGCTCTCTCTGCGGAGACAGATGCAGCTGCCGGGGCCCTGTCCCCCTGCACCATCCCAGCAGCGCCCCAGCCTCCTCTCCTGCCTCTTCCCACCAGGTCAGTGACCCCTGCAGCCCAGAGGGAGTTTTGGGGTGGCAGGGAGGGACTAGCTCCTTTGGAAACTTGCCAGTGGTGGGGCGCGTGGGACTGGAGGCCAGAGCCCATCCTCCCTCAGCTTGATTTCCCCCTAAAGCCCCAATGTGGAGAGACGCAGTGGGTCCTTGAAGTGTGGGTGAGGCTGTGAAGATTTCGGGGGAACACCAGGCTGGATTCTGGCGGAGGCGGTTCTGGGTGCGGCGTCTGGTGTCCGTGCAACATTGAGGGGGAGGGGCAGGGGGGCTCTGTAGAGGCAGCTCAGACAGCTTTGAGTTGGAGGTTTTCTAGATGGAGAGGGTGGGGGTGAAGTGAGACTAAGAAGGTGTGTCTGTTTTCGGGGTGCCTTGGATCTGCTGAGTTGCTGGAGAAATAATCAGGCTACTGCAGGGAAACCCAGGCTCAGACAGGCTGAGCCCAAGCTGTGTCTGGCTATGGTTAAAGATGTGCCGCTTCTGGACAAGGGTTCCTTTCCGGGCTTGTCGGGAGCCCACAGGAACCCTCAGAGACAATGATGTTGGTCTCTTTGGCGGTAAGGAACATTGACTCTGGGTCATGTATGTCCTTTGTATGAGGCGGGGGTCCATAACAGGGTCGGTGGATTCCCAAAATCTCTGTGGATAGGTTGCAGGGGTCCTTGCGCCCTCTGATACGTGTATAAAATTGTTGGGGGTACACCATACACAAAGGAATGTGAATTTTTCTAGGAAGAGAATGATCCATAGCTTTTATGAGATTCTCAAAGGGGTGGGTCTGTGCTCCCCTTGCCATAAGAATAATTGCTCCCAAATCTTCCTCCAAGGTCTTCAGCTCCCTTGCCCCTTGGTTTTCCCTCATCGTATTTTTAAGTCCAAAAAGAGAACCTGTGTGGGAAGGGTATGCATAGAGGATGTGTTTCATCCATGTGCTGGCGTGAAGTAGAAGGCATCAGGGTGTGTGTGAATCTGCGTGTGTACACGCTGGTGCTGCAGTCTGTCTGTGGGGCGATATGGGGTTAATCCCCTCTCCCAGTCTTTCCTAGCTACAATGCCTCCTTCTACATCTTTCTGTCTCCTCCCCTTCCAGAAGGCTCTTGGGGACAAATGTCCCCCCCACAGATAGAGAACTGGTTCCTCCCAGCACACTGCCAGGGTGGGGGCGGGGTAAGGGTGAGAGAGATGAGGCCAGTGATGACACAATGGAGCAGAAGCTCCGGGGAACGGCCCCCCTTCCCCCTGGGGCTCCTTAAGAGACCCCTTCACCCTGTAATTGCACCCTAGGAGGGGGAGAAGGTGATGGGGCATGTATCATATAGGTGGGTGGTTTGCCTGGGGTGGGCTTAGCTACTTGGTGGTTTTCACCTCCCAGCTCTCCTGGAGTCCAGCTTGGGAGGCCCCTAAGCCCCTTCTCTTCTACTGACCCCCGCCCCCCATTGGAGGGATGTTCCGTAAAATTCTCTCTTTCTGGGTATCGTGCTGGCTTGGCACATTTCCCGTCCCCTCCTTAATCATCTGCCATGTCCCCAGGCAGATAAGTTCCACCTTAGTGCCAGGATGGAGTTGAGGGCAGACCCTGGCACACTGGCTTGGCAGCCAGAGCTCAGCCAGCTCAACAAATACAGAGCGGCTGACACTCAAGACCAAACACGGTAATTAGAAATTCTCCTGCTGTCCAGGAATGAGAGGCTCCACGTCACTGTTCCTATTCCCATCCTTGACAGTCTCTGTGCGACTGAAGCCCTGTCCTGCCCCTTTGGGAGAAGCCGGTGTTCCGGAGAGGGGCCAGGCAGGGACTGGGGTTCCCACCACAGCCCCTTCTTGCCTTGGCTGATTTCTCATGGCCTTGGGATGAAGATGGTGCCACCTCTTTTGAGGTG
>NW_020174923.1:18283551-18284580 GCF_003031525.2 Neophocaena asiaeorientalis asiaeorientalis
GCAAACCCTCAGGCCTGAGGCAAGAGGAGAGACAAGATGACCCCAGGGCTCTCTAGTGTCACGTGTCCTGGTCTGTGACGCCAGCAGGAGATGCCCCCAGCCCGTTACCTCCGTGTAAACCGGCAGTTAATGTAGCCCCAGAAGCAGACCTATGTGCGTCAGCCTCCCCCGTGTTCTGCACTTCCTCCACCCTTGGAACCCTCCTTGCCCAGGTGGCAGGGAGGGAAATATTGTCCATCTTGCTCTTCTCACCCCCATCCTGCCACTCTGGGGGTCTTGTCTGTGGGTGGGCCAGAGGGCACAGCAGGGATGGGCTTGGGCCTTGCACCCCTGGGCAGCTGAGCAGGTTTTGCACCCTTCCCTTTATCCAGTTTTCCAAACCTGCCTATTCTTAAGAGCTACCAGGGGCATGCGTTAAAATACAGATGCCTGGCCCCCACCCCGGGCTTATGGAATGTGACTCTCCAGAGGAGGGGACTGGGAATCTGTTGTTAACAATGCCCCGGGATCCTTGATTGGGCCCAGTCTGGGAATGGTTGCCTTTGTGCCCTAGTCGCGCTCCTGAAAAGATGTGCTGTGTGGTTTTTTGGTTTATTTGTTTTTGCCACGGGATTTCATGCCCTAGTGATCTATTTGATCACTTTAGGATTGTTCTATGCTTACTTTTCTTTCATAAGTTCTTTAGCTGCTAGTGGTTCCTGATTCTTAAACCCCTCAGCCATTGGGTTCCCTCTGTCAGGAAGTCACCTACCTACAAACGTATATTTTATTTATTTTATTTATTTTTTTATTGAAGTATAGCTGATTTATAATATTGTGTTAGTTTCAGGTGTGCATCAAAGTGATTTGGTTGTACATGTATATATGTGTATACCTATATTTTTTTATTCCTTTCTATTATAGTTTATTACAAGATATTGAATATAGTTCCCTGCTCTATACTGTAAATCCTTGTTTATTTTATATATGGTAGTGTACCTTTGTTAATCCCACGCTCTCAGTTTATCCCTCCCCCCCACCCCGCACAGA
>NW_020174923.1:18284710-18329729 GCF_003031525.2 Neophocaena asiaeorientalis asiaeorientalis
CCCCGCATAAATGTGTATTTTAAAGCACTTGACACCTCTGATATTTAAAGTAAGTTGGTGAAGAATCCACTTGCCAAGCAATTGATCACAGCCTAAAGCATCCCTTGTGAGATGTGCTTTTCAGGGGACCTGCCTCTAATGTTACCTGGTGGTGGAGAGGGGGAGCCCTAAAGGGGAGGGAAGGGCTGATTGGTTAGGATCTCTTCAGTTCTTGCTCCCAGGCCCATGTTGCTGGCTCTCACCGGCCTGAGGACAAGGCGTCATTGTAGTTTATTCATATAGTTGACAAATAACGCATTGAGTGTCTCTTCTGAACGAGACCTTGTTTGAGGGGTGCTGGGGAGTCAGACAAATAAGACAGACAAAGCCCCTGCCCTCAGCAAGGTTAACTTTCTGGTAGAGGAGATGGACAATAAATTACACATAAGTTACATGTGCGTAAATTAATAAGTTCAGGTAGTCATATGTGCTAGGGAAAAAATAAAAGAGGGATGCAATCAAGAGCCAGGAGGGACCACTTTGGTTTGGGTGGTCAGAGCAAGCCTCTGAGAAAGCAAAGTGAGCTAACACTTCAAAGGCCAGAAAAAAACAGGCCAAGATGTGGGGAAGAGGGTTCAAGCTGGTCAAGTTTGAGGACCCAAAAGGAGACCAGAGCTCTGGAGAGTAACAGGCAAGGAGAGGCAGGTGAGAGAGGTAAGCAAGAGCCAGAAACTTGGGCGCTACAGAGGCCAAGGGCAAGAGTTTGGGGTTCATGCTTTAAGCAAGGGAGAGAAGTGATCGGATTTCTATTGTAAAAAGATCCCTCTGACAGTTTTGGGGAGAGTAGACGTTGGGAGTTCTGATAACATGTCGTGGCTGACATCCAAGGAAGAAATGATGGAGCCTTGGCCCAGGAGGGAAGCCGTAGAGACTGGGGTGTGTCCTGTATAGACTAGGACGAGTGGCCGTGACCTCCAGCCATCTCCTCATATCCCACACCCTTACCAGCCATTCTCAACTCTCCGGTCATTTTATCCATGAGTTTTCCTATTGTCCAATCTGAGAGCAGTCTCCAGGGAACAAAAGACCCCTCTCCATGGGTTCCATTGCTTCATCTTCAAGCCAGTCTCTTCCCAGATTGATAGGAAGGTCCCTCTCGGTGTCTACCCTTCCCCTTCCTGCTGTGATCTATTTATTCCTGAGAGAGGGGCAAAAAGTGGGCAAAGACTCTGGGGTCAGGAGAGGTGCTGAGCTGTATCCCACCTGAAGGAGTTAGTGAGCCCAGGATAAGAGCTAGAAATCAAAGCCCGGATATCCAGTCTGGAGGCCACGGATGAGCTGTTGTTCTATTTTAGCTTTCCTGCCTAATCCCCAAACTCAACTCTCCCCACGCTGGCACCCTGGGAGTGCTCCTCAGAGCTCCAAGCTTGGGAACCCTTCTCTCTCTCCTAGCTGCACATCAGAGCGATAAGGCACCTGGCCTGCCAGTGTCCCCAGCCTCCTCTCCCATTGTCATCCTCTTATCACCTCTCTTGAACCATTCTCTTTCTTCCATTCCATCTCCTTTACCAGGCTCTAGATTTCTACCTTTCACCCGGGAGGTTCTATAAAAGGCAGATTCCTGGGTCCAGCCCAGATTCAGAATCTTCCCATATGATTCTTAGTCCACAGAATCTCACTCCTTATAGTACCTGCCCACCCCAGATGTGACTCTGCTGGGAGCTTTGAGGGAGCTTTGTAAACTCTGAGGGGCAGGGCTGTCTTCACTCATAGAAGTGGAGGGAAAAAAAGACAAAGCATCTAGGACAAAACTCTGGAATCTGCTCAGACGGGTTCTGAGAACTTGCAGCCTTCCCTCCAGGGTGTTAATGGAACCCAGAGATGGAGGTCGCTAGGACCTGGGGTGGAGTTGCCTTCAGTCCTAGGAAAGTTGTTTCCCCGCTTCGGGCTGGTGCTAATCTGCAGGGCTGCGATAATGGTGTCTGCCAGGGGCTGCCATCCAGGGCCCCCACCCCAGACTCACCTCTGGCCTCTCTCTGCAGCTCAGGTACCGGACAGTGATGAGCAGTTTGTTCCTGATTTCCATTCAGAAAACTGTGAGTAGAGGGCCCTGGGTAGAGGGAATGGGGAGTAGGGGAGGGCAGGAAATGAGTCACAGGGATAGAGAATCACAAAAGATCAACTTGTTCTGTCCTCTAGAAGAGGGTGAAGGGCAGGGCGCCCCATTCTTGGGTTTGGACTCAAAGACCAAGCAATAACTGGGAGATGAAGACCTTGCTTCAGATAGGGGCTTGCCCATCCTAGCCATGTGACCTTGGAGCAGACACTTCATCTCTGTGATCCTCCATTTCCTTATTTCTGAAACGAGGGGCTTGGACCAGTGCGGCAGGGTCCAGTTCTACCATTCTAAGTTACTTTCATGCAACTGGGGGCGATTTTGCCCCCCAGGAGACACGGGGCAATGTTAGTTGACATTTGGGGTTGTCACAACTGAGGGTGGGGTGCTATTGGCATCTAGTGGGTAGAGGCCAGGGATGCCGCTAACATCCTACAATGCTCAGGATAGCCCCCATGACAAGGAACGTTGAGAAACGCTGCTTTAACGTCAGATACTTTGCTCTCAACCATCTTCAGTGAAACGAAAACAGGGCACAAATGATCGACGACAGAACAGTCGATTGCAGGTTTTGACTCTCTCACATTCACTGCCTCGGAACCAACTCTGCTGCTCAGCCTGGTGGCTGGAGTTGGCGAACCCAGCAGGGGCCACAGGAAAGGCCAATGTTCTTCTCGGATAATTAGGAGCATGTGTACGATGCTAGTCAGCTGACAGGCAAGTGGGCTGATATCCAACCTTAACCAGAAAAAGAAAGATTCTTCATAGCCCCGAAGAAGAAAACATTTTTCTCCCTTGGAATTCTACAGGGCAGTCAGGAAAACCAGAGGCCTTTCGTTGGAGGTGCTCACTCCTAGAAAGGTGTTTGGGGGGTGGGGGGATTGCGTTAAATGTTGAACTTCAGACAGTTTCTTTGGTTCATATTGGACATTAGCCTGAGGTATAAAGCTACACATAACGTAAACAGCCAAACTGTTCTTAGAAGTGTCTGACAACGGAGATCCAGAGAAGGGGGATGAGGCTGTACTGGCACCCAGCTGATCCTTAAAGAGCAGAAGGTGTCCGAAGCTCTTCCTGCCTCTCCCGTGACACTCTCTGGCCTTGCTCTGCCTCTCCCGACCCCCACAGTAGCTTTCCACAGCCCCACGACCAGGATCAAGAAGGAACCCCAGAGTCCCCGCACAGAGCGGGCCCTGCCCTGCAGCAGGAAGCCGCCCCTCTCCTACCACCATGGCGAGCAGTGCCTTTATTCCAGGTGAGCCCCAGCCCCGCCCTGGGGAAGCGTTGGATGGAGGGTGGGGGTGGGCACCTGTGAGCACTGGCAGCAGTTGAGATGCAGGTTAGACACAGAAAGGATTTCCGAGCTCCTGTAATACAGTAATATAGCTCAGGATTTCCTGAGTAGTTAGGATGAAAAATGCAGCAGCGGGTTCAAGGGATGTGTGTTAAGACCCAGGCAGAGTGTTTCCACTGGAGAAGCTGCTGTCTGACCCAGCCCAGCTGCTCTGGGCTGGGGAGAGGTGTTCTAAAGATTACACCCAGCTTCAGGATTAAGAAAGGAGAAAAACAAGTTCATTTGGGGCTGAGTCTGGCTCATGCTGTTCCTTTCCCGGCACCCTCTACTCTTCTCCCATAATCCCTGTGACCTGACTTCCCAGGGAGTGAGGCGTTCAAAGATGCTCGCCCAGCTTCTCTGCCCCCTCACCCCTGTCTCCCCCTCACCTCCAGTGCCTATGACCCCCCTAGACAAATCGCCATCAAGTCCCCCGTCCCTGGTGCCCCCGGACAGTCGCCCCTGCAACCCTTTCCCCGGGCAGAACAACGGAGTTTCCTGAGATCTTCTGGCACCTCCCAGCCCCACCCTGGCCATGGGTACCTCGGGGAGCACAGGTAAGGTGACAAGGAGAACCGGGTCTCACCAGTTGTTTCTCAATCCCTGAGTGTTCTTCGCTGCCCTTAAGAAACCTGGCATGGGGGGAGGTAGGGAGGAAGGGATATTGACATCCCCCCCACCCCGGAGCCCACTCTGTAAGCTCTGGGAGCAGCAGGCACAAGGAGGGCTTCGTTTAATCTCTCTTCTTCCTTCTCCATCCAACCACATCCAGCTCTGTCTTCCAGCAGCCCCTGGATATCTGCCACTCCTTCACACCCTCTCAGGGAGGGGGCCGGGAACCTCTCCCAGCCCCCTACCAACGCCAGCTGTCGGAGCCCTGCCCACCCTACCCCCAGCAGAGCTTCAAGCGGGAATACCTTGACCCCCTGTATGAACAGGCCGGCCAGCCCGGCCAGCCGGCAGTGGGCCAGGGTGGAATCAATGGGCACAGGTACCCAGGGGCGGGGGTAGTGATCAAACAGGAGCAGATGGACTTCTCCTACGACTCAGGTAAGAGATGCTCCCGGGAAGGAGATGGAGGGGTTTTGGTGGGATTGCTGGGTGGGGTGGCATGTGATCAGTTCCATTAAACCCAGAATGTCTCCCCACAAGTTTTTTTACCTTCCCATCCATTTACCAGTTCATACATTCAACCCACCCACCTACCACTTCTTTTCATAGATTCAAAAGAACTGTCACTTTTCAATCAGCAAACTTATATTCAGATAAGAGATAAGTGACATGTGCAGGTCCTTGCCCTCGGGTAGCTTGTGACTTGATAGGATAGGAAAGTTAAGACATTTCTTCCTGTTTCTATTTAGCAGGTGCTTGGGGGTTTAATTACCTACTGAGATTTAAGTACCGTGCCAGGAGCATGAGTGTGTGCAGTTGGAGGACACAAAGATGAATAGGACGTGTCATTGGTCCCTGTCCCCACAGAAGCTTAAAAATACAAAGGGATTTTAATGAGGAGAAACATGAACTTGAAACTAGCCAGGTTCACAGTTCCCAGTTGGAAGGTGGGGTTCACATGTGTTTTTCACATCCTGTTCCGAGCCTCCAGGTTGGAAGGACCCGCCATCCTGGCCAGACCGGAAGTAGGGACTGCTTTAAATTCTAGTTCCACCTGGCTGTTGACAGGAGTGAGATGCACTCAGCTGCTGTGTTCAGAAACAGCTACAGCTCAAAACCCCATGCGCCCAGGAAAGGCCCAGAAAACCTTGTCTCCTGTTAACATTGCTACCAGCTCCAAATTTGAGTTTATCGGCAAACTTGCATTAGAAAAAATAAATTCAGAGATTAGGATAGGCTCAGAGCTGGCCAGAGCTTTTGAATTTCTCTTTTCCTGGTGCCCAGTCTTTTCGGGGCAGGGGGGTGAGCCCCAAATCCTCCAGGCTGCCCCAGCAAGAACCAGAAGGGTGCACCCACCTCTCCTCAAGCCCGGGCCCTAAGCCTGAGCCGTGCCCGGCAGTGAGATGGAGGAAGGAGGAGGGAGACGCTCTTGCCGCCGACCTTCAAAGGATGTAGACCGGAGGAGATCGTGTTACATGCCCTTGAACTCCTGCCCCTCCCCCTTCAGCTTTCTCTGAATGGAGTCAGGAATTCCATTCACAAAATGGAGGCATGAATGAGCCCACCCTCCCGCCGCCTCCCGGAGGTGTCGGGTTTCACCATCTCATTCATAGGTGGGAGTGGTGGGGGTAGGGCGGGAAGGGGCTGGCACTTGAAGGGCTGGCTTTGCACCGGGGCCGCCTCCAGGTGGGGTGGGGAGGTGTCAATTCCGTGGAATGGAATGAAATAGAGTGGACTGTCTGCTGTCAGACCTGAAAACACACAGCCCCGTGTGCCCGCTGCCTCTTCCACAAATAGATGCATGCGTGTTCTCTCTCTCCCCCCCGCCCCACCCCCACTCCTTTCCTCCCTCTCTCCCTCCCTCCCTCACACCCGCACTGGGCTGGAACCTGCCCTGCTGACCGGACGTCAGCCCATTCCAAGGGAATCTTAGGCTGGGACACTGAACCATTTCCCCGGAGGTTCATCTCTACCCTCCTCCTCCCCATAAACTCACAGGAAACAGCTGCTCCCTGGAATCCTGGGCCTTGTGGAGCAGCTTTGCCCAGCCCCAGCTGCTGCCCTCCAGGCCCTCTGGCCCCGCCCTCAAGTTGAGGGCTTCCGGCTTCTCACTCCCTCTGGGGGGAACTTCCCCTAGGATTCGGCGGTAGGCAGGCCTCTTGGAAAAGAACCGGAAAGCAGGCTGGCAGAAGAAGTTCTTGAATGTGTGCAGGACTGCTGCCCCTACCCCAGCTACCTATAACATGGCCCTTTTTTCTTTCTTCCCCCCCAGACGTCCCTGGGTATGCTTCAATGTACCTTCACGCAGAGGGTTTCTCCGGGCCCTCTCCAGGTGACGGGACCATGGGTAAGGCAGCCTCCTACCTCCCCTGCCAAGCCCTCCAAGTTTGGAGGAGGGAGTCGTGCCTTGGGGGAGGGGCTCCTGGCCAAGGAGTCCCTCTGGATTCTCTGGGGTCTCGTATCAGTGAACCCCCAGATCTGAGTGATCCCTGCAACTTCCTCCTCAAGGCTATGGCTATGAGAAACCTCTGCGACCATTCCCAGATGATGTCTGCGTCGTCCCTGAGAAATTTGAAGGTCAGAGAAGTGACCTTTCATGCCCTCTGTGTCCCCCAGGAATCACATCACATTTCATGAGAAAGGGCCTGGAGAGACCCCTGGGGAGAGGGGACCGGGTTGCCTGGGGGACCAGAGGGCACAAGCCCTCCACCGCCTGTTTCCCGTGTTCCCCAGGAGACATCAAGCAGGAAGGGGTGGGAGCCTTCAGAGAGGGACCGTCCTACCAGCGCCGGGGTGCCTTGCAGCTGTGGCAGTTTCTGGTGGCCCTGCTGGATGACCCGACAAATGCCCACTTCATTGCCTGGACCGGCCGGGGGATGGAGTTCAAACTAATTGAGCCTGAGGAGGTGGGCCTCTCAGATGTCCCCACCCCTCCTCCCAACGACTTCGGGGCCTGGAGATGAGAGGACCTGGGAACTGGTGGCAGGTGCCTTCACCAGCACCGCTGCTTTATTTAACCTGAATTCCTGCCAAACCAGGGTCTGTGGGCTGGTGCTTACCTGCAGGGCCAGCTGAGCATTTGCACCAAGAATCTCAAGGACTCTTTCTGACCTGCGCCCCATTATTTCCTCCGCTGAGCTGCCATCACCATCCCCAAACTCTGTCTCCTGTCCCCAGGTCGCCAGGCTCTGGGGCATCCAGAAGAACCGGCCAGCCATGAATTACGACAAACTGAGCCGCTCACTCCGATACTACTACGAGAAAGGCATCATGCAGAAGGTCGGGGTTAGGGGTCCAAGGACAAGGGGGTGGGGGGCAGCGGATGTGAGAAGGTGATGGGGGCAGGAGAGCACTCTCGCAAGTTTGAAGGAGCAGACAGTGAACCAGTCAGAGAAGTCAAACTGTGGACAATCCCAAGATTTCCCTCTCCCAAAACAGTGATACATATAAATGGTAATGGAAAAGCCTAAAGCATGGAGAGGTTGAGATTAGAGAACAGGAGCTTCTTAGAAGAACCTGCTGGAGGAGAAATGTGCCCCGGGCATCTGTAGGAGGGCTGCTCTCCCCACCCCAACACTGACCCAGCCCTCTCTTCCCACAGGTGGCTGGCGAGCGTTACGTGTATAAGTTTGTGTGCGAGCCCGAGGCCCTCTTCTCTCTGGCCTTCCCGGACAATCAGCGTCCAACTCTCAAGGCTGAGTTTGACCGGCCCGTCAGTGAGGAGGACACAGTCCCTTTGTCCCACTTGGACGAGAGCCCCGCCTACCTCCCAGAGCTGGCTGGCCCCGCCCAGCCCTTTGGCCCCAAGGGTGGCTACTCTTACTAGCCCCTAGCAGCTGCTCCCCTGCTGCCGGGGGTGCTGCCCTGTGTACATAGAGCTGAATTTTGTGTCAGGGAAACTCCCACTCTGAAACCCACAGATGTCTTTGGAGCAGATCCCCTCTGCCCATCAGTCACTCCAGCCCAGACTCTGAGCTGCTCCCCAGAGTTGATGGGAAGGGAAAGTGGAGACACTGCGAGTGTGAAGGTGGTGTCTCGGAAACTGCTCCGGGGACTCCACCTCTGGCCTCTTCCTAGGTCCTACTTAGAGGCCAAGCCCCACTCCCTCTCCCCCATCACAGAGAACAAGAGTTTGTTCTGTTCTGGGGGACAGAGAAGGAGCTTCCCCACTTCATCCTGGCGGAGAGGGAGACATTGAGCTCCCCTGATCTCCCATGCTGGGGAGACAGCAGCCTGCGTCCTGCACTCTGCTCCAAGCTGTGGCCCTGGAGGGTCCTACTTGGCAGTTCTTGGTGCTCTTTGTTCCTAGAGTCGGGGAAGCTGGAGTGAGGAATCTGGGATGGGGGAGGGCTTGCCAGGTGGAGGAGGGATGGCTGGGCTCTGCTCCCAGGGCCCTCTGCCTCTCCTCTGCCTTTTCCTAGGCCCAGGCCTGGGATTTCACCTCCATCTCCACTACATCTGCCAGACCCTAATAAAGGCCCCTGCGTCTCCTGTGAGTTCTCCTTTGTCCTCTTTGCTGCCATGGGAGAAGGACCTGGGAAAGAGCTCTGGCCTTGGGGGCACGTAACCTGAGTTTGGGGCCTGGCCCTGACACTTAACTTCCCTTATGGGTTTAGGAAAAAACAATTGACCTCTGACTTTTTCCTCTGGAAAATGGGCTCAGTGATACCTGCTCTTTCCCCCTCCCAGGATTATCGTGTGAGGACTGTCTGAAATAATGGACAAAGGGTACTTTGCAATCTGGCCTAGTGCCCACTGGCCACCTGCAGCCATCTCCCTGTCCAGGCTGAGGGAAGTGGGAGCCTAGTAGAGCTTTGAGGGCCTCCTGGGGCTTCTTCAGGCAGAGTTTGGCCTGTGGTTTCTGTGATCACAGTTGCTCCCATGACCATGCTACCCATGTGTACCCCAACTGTGTGTCCCCTCCCGCCGTGGCTCCAGGTTGCTGTTTTTGCTGAAGGTGAGGACAGAGTTTGTGCGGAGAGGATCTGGAGAGCGGGGAGAGAAGCAAGGCACCCAGGCAGGAGGGTGCAGGGAGGCTGGAGCAGCCCCGAGCCCTGGGTCCTGGCTAGTGGAGGAAGAACAGGCCAGACCTTCGCAGGAAAAGGGAAGGAGAAACAGCATGGATTCTCCTTGCCCAAATTTGGGGGAAACCAGAACCCTGGGCCGAGTTTTTGGGGTTCGGGGAAAGGCCAGGTTGCAAAAGTGACACCTAGAGAGGAAGTGTAACAGTAGATATGACAACGGGGTGGCTGTGTGTAAGGGAAGGGCAGGATGGGCGGTTCTAGACCCAGCCCCTGTGTAAGCAGCTTCCTAGGAGCCAGGCTCAGGTGAAAACGGGTGCTCTCCATCCAGGTACATCAGAACTGCGGGGAACCACAGCTGCGCTGAGGCAGGGCCGGCCCAACCCCGTCAATGCTTCACCCTCAGCCCCTGCCCAGTGCTTACGCCAAGATGGCAGAAAGGGATGCCACTCGAACCCTACCCACAAATAAAAAGCAATGTTATTTTTTTCCCCAGAAAACAATGCTGATTTTCATAATTTAGAGCAAGAGACAGAAAATTTTAAGAAACAAGTTTTTAAAAATATATGATTCAATTGTACATGAAAGCCAGGGTATCATGGTGGGAAGAGGTGTAAAGTCAAGTGGAAACCCTGAGGTCCCCAGTAGGCGCACATGAGGAGAGACAGGAATTTAGGTGAGAAGCAGTGTCCTGGAAAGGTCTCCACAGGCTGAGACACGTGACCTCTGCCCTCTGAAAGGCGCGTTGAGACACTCCTCACAACTCTTGTTCAAATCCTTACACTTGGAGGGCACTGCTCCGAGTGGAGACAGCTACCAGATCACAACCACGACCACTGGAGAGAATTCTCTGGCTGAAGGAGAGACAGCCAAAACCAGATCGTGCTCCAGAATGGATGACGGTGAACCCTGGACCAAGGCACGTGACCCAGCAGGAGAGCTGACACGTGGCCCGTGGGGATGTTCCCCCGACACACAGACAAGTACAAGACTCGGCACATGTGCAGGGGCAGGAGACTCCTGAGCTAGGCTCCCACAGGGGTGGGGTAAACAGCATACTCTTAACAACCGAGAAGACTCCAGCTCCCTGCGTGAGACCCACATCCTCTCCTGGGCTGTCACTCAATCTCGGGAAATACTGGTTCAAGGAAGAGAAACGGGGGCCCCACTGTGTAGGAGCAGCAGGCGAGTCCTTCCCAATCTGGCTGGGAGCCCCTTCTCCCTCTGGGCAGGCTCAGCAATACCGCCTACATGCTGTTTCCTGGTGGACAGTCAGAAGGTCAGACCCCAGCCATGTTGTCACAGCAGAGACATGACCCCAGCTCTTCAGGGAGATGTTCAAGGAACACCCACAGAGCTGGTGTCCTTCTTTTTGCTCACCTAACCCAGAAAGATGACCAGCCTGCTGTCTCTCACCCTTGGCCTGTTAAACATCCCCTTTTCAACTTCAGCTTAAAACCCAAACCTCCTTCCTTGGGGGCGATGACTTCAGAGGTGCGAATGCCGTCAGTGCTGGTCACCCAGCTGGGAAAGGTGGGCTGCCAAGCCCAGAGTTTGTTCCTAAACTGGAGAGACCTGGGCTGGAATTAAGACTGGCAAGCTGGGTACCCAGCCCCTGCTTCCACTTCACTTTCCTCGGTCCGTCCCTGCACTACCTCTCCCTATAATACCTTAAAGGTTAGCACGTAAAGATCCCCTGCCCTTACCTGCTGGCCTGGGCTTCCTGAGAGGCACACTCAGAACCGCAAGAGCTCACTCAGCTCAGTAAAGGGGCGGTGACCTACAGTCAGCAGATTCTGCTGGGTTGTTTCTGAATTGTGTCTTCAGGGTGGCTGGTTTGCTGCTCAATGACAGCCCACAGTCCTTTATACCCTAACATGTCATATGGTCTCTTTTAGTGTCCGGCGTACCACTGTATAGTAGTTCTAGTATTTACATCATTACTTACTGGTGTGAGGAGGTAGGAAGCAGTGCGGACCATAACATAGGATGTCCCCAATCCCCCGGGGGCTTCTCTACAAGACCAACTTCCCAGAAGTTCCACAGCCTGGCCCAGCAGCACCTGCCTGATGTTCTCCCAAGTCCAAGCCCAGAGGCTTCTCAGGAAATGTGAGGAGGGCACTTGGAGGTGGCCATTCCCCAGCAAATGCTAGGAGAAAACCACCAAGCACGAGGCCAGGAGCACAGATCCTAGGCGGCACAAACAGGCTCTGAGAGGTGCTCTGCTGATTTTCAGTTTGGGGGTGGAGGAAGGGAGGCTTTGACCAAAAAATCCCTTTGTCAAAGACCTCAGGAGGATAAAAATAAAACCAAAATAAACTGAACGTCGTGTCATTACTTACATGTTGCAAAAGGAAATAGGACACGTGCGTGTTGTGAGCACGGCAGGCGGGAAAGGGAGCCAGGGAGAGCCTTCTGTATTCAATATGCGGCATCTGTAACCACTCAGGCGCCCAAAGTGGAGCGCCTGTGCAGTGGATGTGGTTAATCACGGGGCGGTCCACGCAGAGCCGGACCAGCGCCAGTGCTGAGAGATAAGCCTGGAGGTCTGGCTGTGCGTCACCTTCCAGCCCAAAGAGGCCCCGGGCTCTGGTTTCAGGGGACTCTCCACTGAAGCCACAGATACTAACCCTCCCCACCCTCAGCCCAGGCCAACACTAACCCTTCAGCTAGAAGAAATAGCCACAGAAAACCAATTTTGTTTCCTTAAGAAAATAAATATTTGCAGGAGGTTAAGCAAAAGTACAGGGGCTGGACAGGGGCAGGAAGCAGGGCCAACACTTTCAGCGAGCTCTGTGGCTCCCTCCTCCAGAGTACCAGCTAGGGCATCAGGGCCCTCACTGAGTCCAGGTACCAGGTGCTCATGACTCCCCTTTCCCATCCGAGGGCTGCAGAAGTTTCCCGTCTTGGAGATGATGCAGTGTGCCCCCATGCTGGCTGTGAGCCCTGGCTGAGCGCCTTGGGGTGGTGGGGCTTGGAGGCTCTGATCAAACCAGGCGTAAATCCCTGTTTCTATTTTACCACCAGGGAAGAAATGAGAGACAAGTTTAGGAAATGCCCAGTTAAGATAGTCACTGGACAGCTGTATCCTCAGGATGAGCTTGTCATCAGTAAGAGCGAGGCCAAGCCCTGGCCCACTGCTGCAGAAGAGACAGACAGACTCGCCTCTCAGCGCCGCCGGAAGGCTCGGGATATTCTCCAGGCGTTGGGCTCCTCATAGCGGTTGTACAAGGGTTCAAGTCGTTGCTGCTTCTTCTGCTTGCTTAGCTTGGTCGGGTCAGAGACCTTGAAGAAGGCTGGAGCAAACTCCACGAGCCACCGGGGGTCAATGGTGGTGACCTCACGCATGTACTCCTTCGTGGTCAGCACCAGCTCGTGGTACACCACCCTGAGCGGGGTACAGAGAGAGGGCTCAAGCCTCCGATACAGGCCTGGCTCCACGGCACCCTGGTCCCTGGTGGGCCTCAGCTGAGCTTGCATTTGACCCTCTTACCTCTCCTGCCTGAGCCCTGAGGAGACTGTTTATGACAGCCACACCCCAATACTGAGGAGCCTGCAGACCTCTCACCACAGAGAACTGCCAGTTCCAACGATTTAAATGACACGGAGCCAATCACATCCCTTCTCTGGACCTCGGATTCCTGCTCTGTGAAATGGGTGGTTTTCTGGGCTGTATCCATAGAACTCTAGGGCCCTGACGAGGACCTCAGAGGCTGCCACAAGGGGATGGGGAAAGCCAAGCAGGCAAGGCTCTACATCTCCAGCCCTCTTCTACCACCATGGTGGCACCGTGGTTTTTAATTGGTTTTATGTTAGGGTGGGTAAGATTCCAATTTTTTTTAAAATACTACTTGAAAAATAAAAAAATTTTTTTAACCACCTCACTAGATAATCTCTAAGATCCTTCCTAGCTCTTACCCCCAAGATTTTCTCTAAAAAGGGCCTCGGGACTTCGCTGGTGGTCCAGCGGTTAAGACTCTGTGCTTCCACTGCAGGGGGTGCGGGTTCAATCCCTAGTCAGGGAACTAAGATCCCACGTGCCGCACAGTGCGGCCAAAAAAATAAAACTAAAAATAAATAAATAAATAATAAATTAAAAGGCCTGATATTGTGTCTAATGCAGGCTCCTGCTTCTCTAGAATAGGAAGTGCTGGGGGTGGGTGAGGATACAAACACAAAAGGCCAGTAGATCCACAAGTTCTCTCTGCCCACCTACCATTCGGGCTGTCTGTTGAAGAGAGCACTGGAAGGATGGATGTAGACCACCTGCTGGTCGATCAGTGTCCGGTAACCCTCCTGTGGGTCTTTCTTGGCAGCGTTCCGGAAGAATCCACTGCAGATGGCCTTCTGCACTCGGACTGTGGACTTACCACAGGAGACCACATCCAGCTTGTGTCTAGCAGGAGAATAAATCAAGAGAGGACAAAGGTGTGAGACTATTCTGCTTTCAGAGGTTCTATCTTCTGGAATGATGGTACCCAACACATCCTTCTTGGGGTCCCCAGAGTTGGCACCAGGACCCTGCTTCCAGCCCTTCCAGGGGCAGCTCTACACAGCGGGCAAGATGGAGGCCACAAGAGCCAGACACTTTGCTTAGGTTGTAATTCAAGCCAACTAATAATGTTGCAGACGCTTGTAAACAAAGAGCATTGTCAACAACTAACATATCATCTCCCTCTTAGGAACTTTCTGAAGTGATTCTCAGCCACATCCTCACCTGGGGAGGAGTACAACAAAGACGGAAAAGCTGGAGGAAAAGAGTTATGTGAGGAGCAAGAGGACAGGTGCCTACAGCTTCACAGGTTCGTACAGAGACAAACAGACACGGCATTCAAGGAGGTTCAACTTGAACATGAGAAGTCACCGGGTGTTACCTGTCCATTATGCCCAACATCTGCTTGCGAATGTCCTGGGCCCGGCGCAGAGAACGAGCCTGGATAAAGTTCTCATAGCACCATGGGTTGGAGAACTTATTGTTCTTCCAGGAGTTGTACACGGCCAGCAGGGTGAGGTGGTCCCCTTCGGTCTGGTGGAATTTGGCCTTCTTCTGATCTGCAAGGGCTTGTTTATCCTGCAAGCAGTGCGGAGAGGATCATTTTCCACCCCACAGCTACTAACTGAACATCCAGCAGTGCTGGGGAGCTCTCTGCGGCCCCATCAAGTGTCCACATTAAGCACTGTGGTGGCAACAGGCTGATTTCACCCAACTTCACCTGACCCCTATCTGAATGTGGGCCTGAACTCCCTACCTTGGGCCTGTAGAAGACATTCTGCACAGACAGCATGGACACAATGGTCAGCATTTCCTCACTGCAGCCTAGATGCACAGACATGATCAGCATTTTGCACAGCATTGGCTCCAGGGGGAACTCTGCCATCTAGAGGGAGAAGAAGAAACTACAATTGCATCCCTGGGGAAGACCCATCTGGGGTTGCTAGTGTAAAAACACTGGTCAGAGTGGGTAACAGACCACAGGAGGTTTACCTAAGCACTATGGTGTGGGATGCCTGGCTCTATCAGAAGACTTTTTTATTTTTAATTTCCCAAATAAACCCAACAAAATGTATGTGACCAAGAATATAACTACCGTTGGGATAGGTGGGAATTTTGCAGACATCTTTTCAAATTAAGGCTAAACTCAATAATATACCATGAGGTAAGATTAACTGAACAGAATTTCTTTTTCTGTAAAGAAGAAAGAGTTTTAAGTGATAGCGGAAAATCCAGGTTAAAAACAGGCATGTAGAATTCTACTCAAAGCTTATCCAGGGCCTCAGAGTTTAATCTTTTAAACAGAACAGAGTATGGAAGGTTAGCCAGGGAACCTTCCCCAAAGCACCAGAAGTTAGGTTCTGTCCCCTACCCTGCGGCCCAGGCGAGTAAGTAGGCCCTCGTCGTCCAGGGCCCCCAATGTGTATAGCTGCTCCATGGCTGTGATCAAGGTTTCCATTGGCGGGGCATCCATAAAGTCAAAGGACAGCAGGTCATTGATGCCCATGGCCTAGAACAGAAGAGAAGAATGTGTGTGATGGGAAGGTCAGCCTCAGTAGTGTTAATATGGAGGGAGACTACTTGTCACCTTCTCTCTTATATCTTCGACTGCAATTAGGAAGCCACTAGCAGGATCAGCAGGAATCTCCAGGAATGCGCCACACAAAACTCAAGACTGATAGAAAGCATATACTTTCTCGGGAAACTTTAAAAAACACTCTCTCAGAATGAGAGTATGTACAGCTTAACGACAAAAAGATAAAAATTTAAAAATGGGCAAAGGTAGACATTTCTCCAAAGAAGATATAAAAATGGCCAACAAGCACATGAAAAGATGCTCAATATAACTAGTAATTAGGGAAATGCAAATCAAAACCACAATGAGATACCACTTCATACCCACTAGGATGGCTATAGCTATAATTTAAGAAAGAAAAAAAAAAGAAAGAAAATAACAAGTGTTGGCAGATATGGAGAAATAGGAGTCCTCATATGTTGCTGGTGGGAATGTAAAATGGTGCAGCTGCTGAGGAAAACAACTTGGTGATTCACCAACAACTTAAACAGAGAATTACGACATGATCCAGGAACTCCACTTCTAGATATATACCCAAAAGAACTGAAAGCAGGGACTCAGACAAACACTTGTACGTTGAGTTCACAGCAGCATTTTTCACAATAGCTAAAAGGTAGAAACCAGCCAAATGTCCGTCAATAGATGAATGCATAAACAAAACACTGTATATACACACAATGGAATATTATTCACCTTTAAAGATGAAATTTTAACACATGCTACAACATGATGAACCTTGAAAACACCATACTAAGTAAAATAAGCCAGATCAAAAGGACAAATATTTTATGATTCCATTTATCTGAGGTACCTAGAATAGGCAGATTCATGGACACAGAAAGTAGAATAATAGTTACCAGGGGCCAAAGGGAGGGGAAAAGGGATAGTTTAGTTAAACGGGTACAGAGTTTCGATTTGGGATGATCAAAAAGTTCTGGAGATGGACGGTGGTGATGGCTGCACAACACTGTAAATGTACTTAATGCCACCGAACGGGACACTTTAAAAAGATTACGGTGATAATGTATCGTGTATTTTATCATAATTAAAAAAAAAAGACAACAACCAGCTTGCCCTGTCTCTTGCATACACAATTTCTCCTGTGCACCTAGGAAGTGCCTTGTACCATGTTAGGTGGCAGGGATATAAAGGCGACTAAGACATGGTCCCTGCTCTCAGAGTTCACAATGGTGAGACACGTGGACACAAAACCACCTGCAATCTGCCTGGCACAGAGTGGGTATTCGATACATTTGTTACCAAATTTGATGACTAAGAGCAACAAGTGAATGATGCACTATCCAAGTGTGTGTAAAGGGAGATGTGGCAGGACCTACGCTTTCTGTTTCTTTCCCATAAAGTGATGGTGACCATAAACACAGCGGGTGTTCAATAAATTCTTATTGTATAAGAACTACAAGGAATTATGTTAGCAATCAGTAAGCACTGTGCCCAGTGCCTTTACCTGCATTATCTCCTTTATGTTCACAGGAGAGACTATTAACAGCCCCCGCTTTTGAGAGAATAGAGGGCAGAAGGCCGAGCAGATAAATTTGCCAAGGACACACAGCTCGGAGCAGAAGTTTGAGCCACAGATGCCTCTCTGTTCTCACTCCAGAGACTGGGGCAGGTTTTTTTTTTTTCTGAAGCTCTGTTTTAGCCTCTCTTACAGGGAATGAATAATAAATTACAACAGAGCACTCTGCATCAGCAAAGTGCCAGGGCTCCAGCACAGCATCAGTGTGGGGGGGTGGGGTAGGGGGCGGGGGTGCCATCATCTAGGAAATTACTCATGCAGCTCCCCCTGCCAAAAGACAATGAAGGTCCTCACAGGGGACTGAGAGAGGAAGAGCAATGATTCAGAATGAAAACCAAGTCCCCAGGGGGCCAGGCTGAAATCTGTACTAACAGTTCCCCTTTTTGGATTGGGGGTTTTGCTTCTGTTCTAAAAGAACAGAATTGGATCTGAAAGTTAAAGGGTTGAGGGAAGTGAGTTTGTCCACAGTTTGGCACTGATTCGATTTTTCCTAATATCCTGTTTGAAAATGCTCCCAACTAAAACCTTTTATAACCAAATACCCTGCTGGTTACGATGGCAAGAAAAAAATGTCACAGCACACATGCCAATTTAGCCCCAGCCCCGCAGCAGAGAGGCTGTTATCACAGCCGTTTGCATTCCACTCAAAGGGACTGGTTCCATGAGGTTACTGAAGTATTTAAAAAGGTTCATAAAACTGAGATTCATTTACTAAGGCCATAGGATTGGACTGTTCTACCAAAGCATTCTAACAAGACAGTGATTTCTACCTTGAGTGAGAGCACTGTGCTTGCTAAGTTGGTTCTCTGGATTTCCGGCACATTGGTGGTCAGCATTTCATCTCGGTAGGCACGTTCTGTGTACAGCCTGTAACACTTTCCTGGGCCTGTCCTCCCAGCTCTGCCAGCGCGTTGCTTTGCCTGAGCCTAGAGAAGTGGGCATATAAAAATAACATATCTGTTAAACATTGCTTAACAGCTTTACCCAGGCAATCTGTTAAAAGAGGGGCACTCAGCGACAGGCAAAACCTAAAATGGGGTTTACTTCACTTCCTTTAGGGTCATTTCCAAGACTACCTACCAACACTCTTATCATCCCCTCTCCAACACTCAGCATTTCAGGAAAGTTTGTTCAAGTGAGGCCAAATACAAGCAAGTGAATAGAAGAAATATGGTAAAGATCACAGAAATATACCTTCAAAATAGTGTGGCAGGGGCTTCCTTGGTGGCGCAGTGGTTAAGAATCCACCTGCCAATGCAGGGGACATGGGTTCGATCCCTGGTCTGGGAAGAGCCCACATGCCGCGGAGCAACTAAGCCCGAGCGCCACAACTACTGAGTCCACGCGCCTAGAGCCTGTGCTCTGCAACGAAGAGTAGCCCCCGCTCGCTGCAACCAGAGAAAGCCCGCGTGCAGCAACGAAGACCCAACACAGGCAAAAAATTAAAAATAAAATAAAATATTAAGAAAAACACAAAATAGTGTGGCACATCATAAATGAGAGAGCATAACACAAAGTGACAAAACCCACCCTCCACAGTGATGACCAAATGTAAGTGAACTGAATAAATATAATGTTAATCATACCAGTGAATGAGTCTGCAGCTGTTTTAAAAATTCGGTTTGAGATGCTCAATGACAGGAGGAAAAGTTCACTCACAGAGGTGAAAAAGCAAGTTGCCAAACAATGTAATACTAATTTTATTTATTTTTTAATCTTAATGCAAATATACAAACTACCAGAAGTAAAAACCTAGGAAAAAAATACCTTAAAATGTTAACTGTGGCTAATTCTAATGGTAGGCTTGTAGATGAGTTCTATTTTCTTTATCAAATATCCAACAATGAACATATATCACCTTAATAATCAGGAAAATTAAATAATTAAAAACCGCATACTTACTACACTACTAGAATTGCAACCTGAAACAAACATGAAAAAAGATGGGCAAGAAAAACATCAAAATGATGACAGTGATTGGTGGTAGTAGGACTATGGGTAACTTCCAAAATAATGTAATATTATTTCTGAACTTATGGGAGAAGGGCGCTAATTTTTGAAATTAAAAAAAAAAAATGTCAGTTAGCCCTAGGTTGCTAGGAAACAGTGAACAGCAATCTGAAGAGGGCTGTTTTCTGACAAAACCATCTGTCTTATAAATAGTATCAGGATTTAGAAATTCCTCTGCCGGCTCCAAACCAAAGGACGGATTATGAAAGGTCACTACCCACTCAAAGGCAGGCAGCAATCACACACCGTGGCAGATTCCACAGCATTCTACAGGTGTCTCTCCAAATCAGGGAGAGCAGATAATAATAAATAATTTCTCCATCACTGCGAGTTGCATGTATCACCCCCAAGAGAACTGTACAGAGTACACATGCTGGGGCCAGACTGCCCTGGTTTAAATCCTGGCTCCACCAGCTGTGTAACAGGCAAGTCACATAACCCCACTGGTTGTCAGTCTCATTTGTGAAATGAGGATAATAATAACATCTACAACAAAGGATCAACTGAGAATATAATGAGTTCATGTAAGTGAAAGTAGCTGGGACAGTGCCTGGCACTTAGGAAGTACCCTGCAAGTCTTAGCTATTATTACTAAAGTTTCAAAATGAAAACAGCCTTATGGTATTATAAATTATGAAAGTAATACATACCTCTTACAGAATATTAAGACAATACATATAATATATATAAAATAGATAACTAATAAGAACCTCTTCTTCACTTTGTTGTACAGCAGAAACTAACACAACATTGTAAAACAACTATACCCCTATACAAAAAATTTAAAAAAAAAAGACAATATATAAAAGTACAGGGAAGAAAATGTGCTTTACCCATCAGCACAGTAACCAGCAGCACCACCAAGAAATAACGCTGCTAACATTTCGGCAACATGCTTTCAGTTGCAGGCACGTTTACATACACCGTGCGCAAGCACACACATTTTTAAACACAAACTGGATTATACTACTCATGCTATCTTGTAGCTCACTTTTTTCAAACGATATACCAGAGTTATATGCTTATGCCATTAAATATAGATACACACCACCATGTTAATGTCACATAACATTCTATGGAATGAATTTCCCATATTTTATTAAACTACTTCCCTTTTGGAGCTCATTTAGAATTTTTCCAGGTTCCCTCCAATATAAACAATGCTTCAGTAAACATCCTTTTCCATTACCTTTGGATATGTGTTCAATCATTTCTAACTTTCAGATATACTTCTAGAAGCAGAACTGTTAGGTTAAAGAAATGAACTTTTACCTTTCGGATACATTGTGGCCAAACTGCCTTCAAAAGGGATGATCAGGCTATTCATTTTTAAATATAATTTAGGTAGGAAATTATTCCATAATTACCAAAGAAACATATTATCGTCTCATGAATTATTACTATCTCAGATATCTGTGGCTAAGTGCAATACTTTAAAATATATGTTCTTACCACTTATATTAGATCATCTAGGGTGCTAGGATTCAATTTCTTTTTTTTTTTTAAGTTCCAGTTTTATGGGGCTTTTTAATGTTGACACACAATTCTGGAGATTAAAAACAAACAACACAAAATCTCCCTTATCTCAAGAAAGCAGCCAGCATCTTAAAACAATAAAATTCAAAATACAAAACCATAAAAAATTTCAGAAAAGCCCTAACCAGGATTTTCAGAAAAGCTGCCAGTAGAAGCTGCCATACCTGAGAAATAGGAGTTACCACGAGCTGGTCGATCCCAGTCTTAGAATTGTAAACTTTCTGCTTCACGAATCCAGGGTCCACCACATAGTAAATGCCGTCAATAGTCAGTGACGTCTCTGCAATGTTGGTGGCAATCACGACCTGCACGCAAGAAGGACACAGCTGGATTGAGCTGCCCAGGCTCAGCCCAGAGGTGTGAGAGGAGACTTCTGAACTCAGACACCTTCCCAAAGGGATTGTGTGGCTCTCCCTCTCTCTAGATGATTAGAGAGCACTTAACCTCAGTTTGGCCTCAAATGGGCAGAAGGGGAGATGCCTTCATCTTAAGGGTTAGGTTGGGGAGGGAGTGGTACCTGAGAGAACTGGAGTAGGAAAAAGCAGTGGCCAATCAAAGCCAATTTCATTTGGTGCAAATGGTTACATATCTCATTTTCTAGATCCAATGTTGATTACTACAATTTTAATTTTCTAGCACACTGGGAAGGCAGAGATTTCCTGGCATCACATGTGCCAGTGCAAAATGAGATTTTTCTTCCCCCACGGGGACATCTGGACTACAAAATGGGCTGTTTGTGTATGTGGAACAAGAGGGAGATTTTTTTTCTGATCATGAAATGAACTATAAGGCGGCAGAGGCATTTCACAGTTTGTGTGTATGCAGCAGTATATGTGATCTAGAAGATTATTGGTCTCAGCTTGGCACTGCCACTGTTCTTCCACCCAGAGGTTCAGATAATAAAACACAAATGCTCAGAAAAGTCATTGTTAGGAGGCACCAAAACATCTCACCCCATGCCAGCATCTTACCGGCCCTGAAACGCTTCTACCTGCCAGAGAGCGGCAGAAGCCCTCCCGGAGAGAAGTGTCATCACCAGGAACAGAACAGAGGAGGAATCACTGTCTTCCCACCAAACCTGCTCCTCCTCGTTTCCCTTCTCAGCACCATCTTCTATCCAGCTGCCCAAGCCAGAAACTGGTAGTCATTCCTGACTTCTCCCCTCTGCCCTTCCCTAAACCTCCAGGCATCCACTATGTCTTCACCGTTCTAACTCTTTAATGTTATTCAAATCCTTCTGTCTTCCAGATGGTTACTAGATTCATTGTGGTGGTCATTTCATAATATATGCAAATGTCAAATCACTTTGTAGTGCCCCTGAAACTAACATAATGTTGTACATGAACTACATTTCAATTAAAAAAGAAAATCCATCTGTCTTCCCTTCCTAGGTATATACTCAAGAGAAATGAAAACACATGTCCACACAAAGACTTGTAAACAAATGTTCATACCAGCATTATTCATAATAGCTAAAATGTGGAAACAATCCAAATGTCCATCAACTGATGAATGAATGAACAAAATGTGGTACTCTGTTCTGCAACAGATTATTCAGCAATAAAAAGAAATGAAGTGTTTATACCTGCTACAAGTAAAAGAAGCTAGTCCGCAAGGACCACATATTATGTGATTCCATTTATATGAAATGATGAAATGTCCAGAATAGGTGAATCCAGAGACAGAAAGTGGATTAGTGGTTCCCAGGGGCTGAGCAGAGGGGTGGATGGGGGATGATTGCTAAAGCGTGCAGGGTTTCTTTGAGGGGTGATGAAATTGTCCTAAAAATTAACAGTAGTGATAAATGGTGATTGATTAATGATTAATAATGGTAATTAATGGCTGCATAATTCTGTGAATATACTAAAAAAATTCTGTGATCATACTAAAGTGTACTGAATTGTATGCTTTAAAGGGACAATTGTATGGTATGTAAATTATACCTCAGTAAAACTAGTATTTTAAAATCCATCTGTCCCCTTTCCCACTGCCTCAATACACACACTCACAGTCAATTCCAGCTGCTGGAACTACACAGCTCCCTGAAATGGCCACACTCTCTCACCCCTCGGCTATCACAGCCTGTTCTGTCTACTCAGAATGCATGTTCTCCTGCCCTTCTCGTCTAGATGAACATCCACGTGTTCTTCAGGACTAGCTTAGATCCTCACTTCCTGTAACAACACTGGGTTGGGTGCTCCCCCACTGGGCATCCAGCACACCAGCAGCACGTTCACACTATATGTTAAAGGCCTGTCTACCGGTGGATGTCCCACAGCAGACAGAAGCCTGTCCTCAGACTGCAGCCCTGGTGTCTACCCCAAAGCCTGGTAGATGCTCAAAAAAATATCTGTCGAATGAAGGAAAAGAGAGGAAGAAGAGCAGGATCACATACAAGACCCCCATTCCTTAACAAACTGGTTGGACCACTTTCTAAGACATAATAAACAGGACTCACATACACCTTAAGCAATCCCCGTTAGGGCCAGCTGCATACAGCACATGGTTTCAGAGCACAAGAGCCTGTGTTACCTTTCTGCTACCAGGTGGAGCTGGGTCGAAGATTCGGGTCTGCATCTCACTGGGAAGAGCAGAGTACACTGGAAGGATAATCAACTCTGGAACATCAGGTCCCAGGGACTTCATTCTTTCATACAGGATCTCACAAGCAGTATCGATCTCTTCCTGACCAGTCAGGAAGACCAGGATATCACCTAAGAGGAGAACAGAAGCATTGACTTTCTGTGTGTGTGCCCTATACAAAGGCCACAGTGACATTCACCGAACTCCAAACAATGGAAAACACACTCATATTCTGACCTCTAACAAATCAAGAGGTTTTCATCTATCCATGTTTATTCATTTGTTTGTTTTTGGTTTTTCAAATTTTTAAAAATTTGTATCTATATTTAAATAGATGCATTTAAACCCTGCACACCATTATTTATATTTCCATCACCACCATTTCAAACATGCAAGCCTGAGACTTACAGACAGACCAATATTTAAAAGGCATTTTTTTAAACGTCTAAACTACAGATGGTTTTTTTGTTTTTGTTTGTTTTGGCCGTATCACAAGGCTTCCAGGATCTGAGTTCCTCGACTAAGGATTGAACCCGGGCCCCCGGCAGTGGAAACGTGGAGTCCTAACCACTGGACTGCCAGGTAAGTCCCTAAAAGGCATTTTTTAAAAGATGAGCAAAAATACCTACATTAGCGATTCCCTGGTGGCGCAGTGGTTGAGAATCTGCCTGCTAATGCAGGGGACACGGGTTCGAGCCCTGGTCTGGGAAGATCCCACATGCCGTGGAGCAACTAGGCCCGTGAGCCACAACTACTGAGCCTGCGCATCTGGAGCCTGTGCTCCGCAACAAGAGAGGCTGCGACAGTGAGAGGTCCGCACACCGCGATGAAGAAAGGCCCCCGCTCTCCGCAAATGGAGAAAGCCCTCGCACAGAAACGAAGACCGAACACAGCCAAAAATAAATAAATAAATTTATTTTAAAAAAAGAACAAAAACCTACATTAGGACTTGGTGTAAGAGGAAAAAATGCTCTTTCCCCCTACCTGGTGGCTCTGTTAAATGGATCTGCATGACAGTGATCAAGCTGGCATCCAGATAATCGGTTTCAGGTTCCTTTGTATACAATATTTCTACTGGGTATGTTCGACCTGGGATGGTGAAGATGGGAGCCTCATAGAAGTACTGAGAAAACTTCACCGCATCCAAGGTGGCTGAGGTGACAATCAGCTTCATGTCCTGCCGTTTCTGAACCGTCTAAAGGGAAATGCAACGTAGCTGACGAAAAAGGACTGCCCAAAGAGGCACAGGTACTCAAATCCAATTCCCAGAATTCAGTTCCCAACAGGTAGAATAAGGGTCACCAAAGAGCAGCTAGTTACCTTTTTCAACAATCCAAAGAGCACATCAGTGTGAATTGTTCTCTCATGCGCCTCGTCCAACATGATGATCGCATACTGAGTGAGGTCGGGGTCAATCAGGCACTCTCGGAGCAACATCCCGTCCGTCATGTACTTGATAACTGTTTCGGGGCTGGTGCAGTCCTCAAATCGAATGGTGTAGCCCACCTAAAGCAGAACAGAAGCTGAAAACCTTAAGACACAAACCTCTCCTTTTTGCAATCTCCAGGCAAGATTTTAGCCCAGGCTATTACCCATAATCTTAACAGACAGAATTTGACCAAGATGTACAATGACTTCCTCAAAGTAAAATCTGCCTTGGACTTGATCCTGAACAGATCAGTGATGACCATGAGAACCCTCTCTCTCAGGAGAAACCTGAAAAAAGGTAGAACTGCTCCCATTTTAGAGACAGAGATCTGGGCCTTTACACTTTCTTCAGGCATTTTCAGCATAGCTTCGCCAACCACTTACCTCTTGGCCTAAGCAACAACCAAACTCCTCTGACACTCTTTTGGCCACTGACATGGCCGCAACTCTTCTGGGCTGGGTACACCCAATCTTGCCCCTGGAAGTGTAGCCCGCCTCTGCCAGGTACTGGGTGATCTGCGTTGTCTTCCCAGACCCTGTCTCTCCGATGACAATCAGAATCTGATTGTCATGGACAGCCTGAAGACAGCCAAACATAAACACGGGCATTAAAATCTGCCGCACATTTTGGAGTAAAGCAACTGATTATGCTCTAACACTAAAGGAGAAGAAGGGGAAACAGTAGTATACACACGGAAGATGACAATCAGAGCTTAAATTATTTTTAGTGACGCATAGAAACAAATGCTAACAGTGATTTTCTATGAGCAATGCTCTTTCTTATTTTAATCGCATGTATGACAAATTTTAAACTTTATGAGAATTCTCTTTTTAACTGACTCAAATTTTTTTTAATTTGTTGGTTTCCTTAAGTTCATAAAACCACAAAGATGATGCCAAAAGCATAACTATCCAGATAGACCTAATACTTTATACACGTACATGTATTTTTTAAGTGTTACACAAACATGGTTAAAGAATTCAGTAGTAAATAAAAAAGTTAAATACAATGTTCCTTTCTACTGCCATTCCCAAATCTATAAAGTCACTTTACCCCCTAAAGTCACCTGATTTCTACACTGTTTATAACAGCAAAGGACATCCATCAACCTATACATGTCTATTAACACAGGACTAGTTAAATGAGCCAGAGCACATCCACATAACAAAGCACCTTAAAAAAAAAGGGAACAATGCTGAGCTATACCACTAAGGGGAAAAAGCTAAATACAGAGCAGTGTCATTTAGAAACACATACAGCTCATATAAAACATATAATATCTGTGTTTTCATATATATTTGTACTTCATTGTATATGTATAAGATGTCATTGAAAGGATTCCCTGGAAACTAGTAAACTCAGTTGCCTCAGGAAGGTTTAGTGGTCTTAAATCAGATCTCCAGAAAATGGAAATAAGTATCTGAAGCAAAGATTTGCCTCAATGTCAAGTCAAGCATCCCCGTTATTCTTATTGTCCAGAGCTATTTGTCTGTGCAACACAAGAGTCTGTCCACTTGCTCTAGGGATCCCTAGTTCAAACAGATTTATTTCCTCATAGGAAAAAAAATGTGTAGACTAATATATACATATTTCTTAAGTACTTGGAAATGTTTTTTTCCTATCACCTTCGGAAAAGCCACTTCAAATGTGCTAATTTCAATTAAAACATGTCATCCTCTTTTTAGAAAACACCCTGACTTCCCCACCAACACATCATAAAGGGCTTCTCACCTGGACCAGCTGCTCCTTCAGTTTGTAGATGGGCAGGCTCTCTCTCTGTTCAATGATTGACATCTGGGTCTTTTTTCCATAAGAAGCTTTGTTGCCCCCAAAGGCATGCTTCTTCCACTCGGGAATGTCATTGGGCATCATCCCGATACCCCTCATGTTGGCAGCAATCTGCCTGCCTTCCGCTGCAAAGGAAAACAGGCGACTTAGTATCATCCTCATGCTACCTCACTGCCCTCTCCCCCCACACTCAACAAATCACGTTTCTCCAGTACATCCCTCCTCTCTGCTATCTCTGTCTTGAAGCCACCATCTCGCTCCCCTGAACTACTATAAAAGCCTCCTAATTCACCGCATGTGTCTACTCTTGCCCCATCCAATCCATTTTGTAGGGCACCCTCAATAATCCTTTGGAAATGCAACTCTGATCTTGCCACTTCCCTGCGTAAAACTTTGCACCATTTCCCCGTGAACTTTAGGATTGAGCCCTAATTCCTAATGCCATCTCCAAATTCCTGGCAGCCACAACTCACCCCCCACCTCTCTGCCCATCATTCTCTCTATTCCAGCTACACAGGTCTTCCTTCCCACATCACAGCCTCAGCACAGGCTATTCCTCAGCCTGGAACATACTCCCCAATCCCCATGCCAGCCCCTTTGACAGACTAAGTCCTATTTATCCTTCGGGTCTCCACCTTCCCAGGGAAATGACCCACCATAGCCAACTATACTACCTGTACTTCTTATCTATGTAGCACTCATCGTGATTTGGTCAGTAATTTGGTAGTATTTGGTTAATATCCATTTTCCCCACTAAAATGTGAGCCTCAGAGAGCAGGGATCATGTCTGCTTCCTTCACAGTTGTATACCCAGGTACCTGACACAAACAGTAAGTATTTGTTATGACTGTATCCAGCAGTCAGTTAATATTTACTACACAAAGATTTATATGAAAAGAGAAGTTTCAAAGCTGTATTATCTTTGGAATAAAAATGTTTAAGTTACTCAGAAGAAAAGAGCCAGTCTAATGATTTGACCACGGTTACGAAAACATTTAAAAAACAAAACAAACCAAAAACGTGCTCTAACTGAAGGGAAAAGCTAAATCACCAAAGCCAAGGCTAAATCTTTAGTTACATACTGGCAGTGCCTTCGCCCTGTGTATGTGAAAGTTCAGATTTTTTTTTTTTGGAAAGTCCACAGTCCCCTCCCGGAGTCCTACCATCAGGTAAAGGATCAACCCAATGTTTGTTGAGTCCCATGGGAATAGAATCCATCTCTGCTTCCCGCTGGGCCTGCTTGAGTTCCCGCCTTTCTTTGGCGAGGGCACTCTGCATCATTGCTGCTTGGGAGAGGGAACCATCCGGGTTCTAGTGCAACAGAGGACAAAGCAACATCAGAATGGGGTCTCAGCATGCATTAAATAACCAGGAAATAAAATTCAGATGTTAAGCCACTCAAATCTGAAAAGAGGCCCACCCAGAAGAAAGTTCATATTAACACACCAGACTGCATGAAAGAAATGGATAAACTGTACTATATTCAGAGAAAATGAACAAGGACAATGATAAATCACTGAAGAAATTAGGGATTTGGGGCTTGAAGATGGAACCCCAAGAGAATGGACATGTAAGAAACAGATAAGAATTCTTCTGTATGGTCCTGAGAACTAAAATTGAGACCAATGAGATGCCTCAATAAAACATATTCAGGTCTACCTAAAGAAGAACTACTGATCAGATCCACCTGGGGATGGAATGGGTCTCCTCAAGGGCTGGTGAATGCACCACATTGTCAAGCAGACATGAGAAGACCACGTGGGAGGAACACTGAAGAAGGATACATGGGCGGATTACAAGCATCAGCTGGGCTGGGAGATCTTTAAGATACCCTTTTCCAAACCTAAAATTTTATCATAATTATTCAGTGAATTCTTCTCCTCACACTGCGCGTCACAAGCTTTCTACTGGGGGGCCCAATTGCTCAAGTGAACCCTTCAAAATTGCCCTTGAATCTGCAAGGTAATGACTCAAGCCCTAAAGCCTGGGCAAAGGCAGTGATGGTAGATCCAGCACTCATAGTTACCTCTGCTTCCTCCCAAAACACACTGAAATGAGAGTATAAGAATTTAAAAGGCAAAAACAACAAAGCCAAGTCAATCTTCCTCTAAAACAAAAATATTCTGGACCCCGACCAACAGTCACTACTACCTCCCGTAGCCTGAATTCTGCTTACTCAGATCTAGTAACCTGCTCTGAAAAACTGAATTGCCGCTTTAGGAAAAGAAGTTCACTTGACACGTCCAGGTTAGAGTCTCAGTGTTTCTCACCTTAACAATTTTGATAGGGCTCATGTCCATGCTTTGCTTGGTGTGCCCTCTCAGGAATGGAGGCTCTTCCTCAACCAGTTCAATCTCAAGGTCCTCATCTAAAAGTCCCCCAAAAGAAGAATTAGCCAAAGAAAAAGAGAGAAATGACTGATGGTTTTCACCAAAACAATACATTTCCACAAGCATCAGCAATCTTTATCAAAGATAGCTCCCAAGGTCAAAACTGTAATGCAGGTGTCTGTTTCCCCCTCCACCAGCCATTTCTAGGGCATTTGCGCCCCAGCCCAAGAACTGATCAGAGCTTTCTTCAAAAGAAGTTAAGCCTGTGGAAAAATGCTGTCTGACACTCTAAATGGCACTAAGGCATTTGCCATCCAACTTCATATGGAATAACTCCTAACCCACAATAGATTAGGGAAAAAAATTTTAGTTGGACAAATGGACAATACCAAATGCTGACAAGGACGTGGAGCAACAGAAACTCACTTACACTTATGGTAGAAGTGTAAACTGGTACAAAAACTTTAGAAAACAATGTGGACTCCCTGGTAAAGTTGAATAAACACATTTCCTACCACCCAGAAATTCTCCTCCTACATGTTTAGGAAAAAGAGACGGTCTTGCATATGTGAATTAAGAGACAAACACAAGAACTTCATAATAGAACTATTCATAAAGGTAAACAAAAAAACCGAGAAGACAGCCTATATGCCCATCAAAAAGTAAAATGAGTAAATAATGGTAAATTTATATACAGAAAAAGTCTACAGCAATGAAAACGAGTGAAAAATAACTATAAAAATCAACATAGAGGGACTTCCCTGGTGGCACAGTGGTTAAGAATCCACCAGCCAATGCAGGGGACACAGGTTCAAGCCCTGGTCCAGGAAGATCCCACATGCCACGGAGCAACTAAGCCTGTGTGCCACAACTACTGAGCCTGTGCTCTAGAAGCCGTGAGTTACATCTACTGAGCCCGCATGACACAACTACTGCAGCCCAAGTGCCTAGAACCCATGCTCCACAACAAGAGAAGCCACCGCAATGAGAGGCCTGCGCACTGCAACGAAGAGTAGCCCCCACTTGCCACAACTAGAGAAAGCCCGTGCGCAGTAACAAAGAACCAACACGGCCAAAAATAAATAAATAAAATTTTAAAAATCAACATAGATAAATATGGAAAGAATGATGGTGACTCAAAAAAAAAAAAAGTTCAAAAACAGACAAACTGAACAATACAATGTTTAGGGATAGATATACAGTAGATAGTAAAACGCTAAAGGAAAATAGGAAATAATTAACGCAAAATTTAGAATGGTGGTTGCCCAAAGGAGGAAGGAGGAAGATCTAATCAGAGAGTGGCATGTATGGGTTTCAAAGGTATCGGTAGGTAAAGTTCTACTTAACTGGGTGGTAGGTACACAGATGATCATTTGTTATTGTTATATAAACTATATACACTTTATTAAGGAATTTATTTCACCATTTTAAAAAATTGCCTATGGGCTAAGTCAAAAATTATTCCAGGGCAACTCAGAGGTAATCTAGGCGGATCCAGGGTTTACAGAACAATTACTAAAAATGTGAGATCAAATTCACTCCGCAAAATACAATTATGACTTTTTATATCCTAAAAACTGATTATAAGCAACAAGTGTAACAATATATACATATTTATCAGAAAAATGAAGCTTTTTGCTTCCATCGTAAGGAGACCCTTTTCCTTTGAGAGATGAGTGGTGAGACCCAAGGAACAAATGAGTTTAAGCACTGGGTTAAACTACAAATAAACCCTATCCACGGCTCAACTTGCCAACTGTCCTCCCAACCCATCATCCTGCTCCATCTAAGTGGCTGGTTACCTTCTTCATCATCCACTTTAGGGAGAATGCCGGTCTCTTCATCAAAGTCTGGAAACTCCTCTTTGGAAAGGACATTGGCAGCAATCATCTAGCCAAAGGATAAAAGGAAGCATTTGTCACCTGCTAGATCAAAACTCTTCTTTGGTAGGAGAGTTAATACAGAGATTTCATGTAGGAAACCAAGGTTTTTTCCTCTGCTGATCCAGGACTGCAGGGCCTTGAACACCGTATATCCCATCCCTAGGGGGGCACGACAACATGCCCCCAAAAGCACAGCTCAACGGTCTCGTCCCCAGGGTGTTACCTGCTCCCTCCCTTGACTCCACAGCATTCTGCGCACCCCTTACTATGTAATATGTAAGTCTTCCCAGTTATGTGTTTCAATCTATCTCCTCCCCTGGAGGAGAGATCCTCAAGGGTAGGAAGCATGATAGGTCCTCATAGCCCTAGCATCTGCACAGTGGCCTGGCCAACAGCGTTTTTATGTTTACTGACTAATGATGAAAACAAGAATGAACATTTATATGACACGTAACACAGGAAGGCACTAACCTAAGAGCTTCACTTCTACTAACTCGTTTAATGCCCACAATGTCACCACTGGCCCTGTTTTACAGATGGGGGCGTGGAGGCACAAAAAGGTAGTGTAACCCGGCTCAGGATCACAAGCTAGCAAGTGGCCTAAAGTCACCCAAGCCATCATGCTCCAGGGCCCGCACTCCTAAACACCATGCTACCTGCTGAATGACTACGTGGCCGTAAGAGCAAATGGCCCCAACCTGCTTGATCTCCCACTTCTCCGGGTCAGAAATGCGGGTAAGGCGCTTGCGCTCCAGCGAGTCGTCCTCTACTTCAGGGGCACTGACAAGGGAGAGGTGGGTGGGTCTATCCGGATTCCTCATAGAGGTCTCCTCGTTGGTCTCCCCGACAAGATTCCGTCGTCGATTTGGGTTTAGATCTTCTCCAGTCTCTTGATCCACATCCTAAGGCACAAAAACAAGGGACAGAGACTACCTGCCGTCCTCTTACGTTTCCCTGGCCATCAGCTGTGGAAACCGGCTGGATATCTCACCTACCTTCATGCTCAAGCTGGTCTTGGTCCCAGTGAAGGACAGCACTTTGACCTTGACCCTCTGGCCTTTGCTCACCACATCAGCCACATTGGCCACACGGCCTTCCCGGCGGAGCTCAGAGATGTGCACCAGGCCTTCCCACCGCTTCCTAAGGGAGAGTCACACACGTCTGGAACATGCCTAAAATACTTTTTCCCCAACCGATTTCCACCCTTGTTGGAAATGAACAAAGGGAAATGGTCTTAAACTCAAGAGGAAAGTTCCAAGAAGGTGGCCAAACAATAAAATAGGATTACCACCCTCCCAGAGAAAAAGTTGGGGGCCAGGGGGCAACAAATTCTCATCTGTCTCAACCAGCAAAAGGGCAGATCTCCCGAAGGCAGAGGAAGGAATAAATGGCTCTATGACATTTCAAATAAAAAGTCAACTTCTAACAATCTGATACAGTAATTTTTTAGAATGTGAAAATCCCGTGATAAAAGAAATTCTGTCCTTCAGTGGTGTGAAAGAAGAGTACCGGCCATTACCTTAGTCCCTCCAGCTGCACAAAGCATCCAAACTGCATGATGCTGGTAACTTTGCCGTTGTAAACGTCCCCGATGGCGGGCTCTTCTGGGGGAGGGCGGTCCACGTGCTTATCCCGCCATCTGTCCAGATTCCTCTCCCCATACTTGTCTCGGTCTTTCCGGTCTCTGGGGGGACTCTGACTTCTGCTCCTGGACTGATATCTAGACTTCCCCTTATTCCTCTCCCGGGTCCGGGAACGTGATCGAGAGCGGGACCGGTGTCTCCGCTTATGGTCTCTATTGCGGTCTCGGTCTCGCTCGCGGTCTCGCTCTCGGCTCCGCTTCTTCTTCTTTGTCTTGTCCCTAACAAATCAACAAATACCTGTCTGAAAAAGAAACCAGCCCAATTCCATCTTTGCCTTCCCAAGCACCCAGCACAGTGCCATGTACATGGCAGGTACTCACTAAATGCTGAACTGAACCAGAGTTTCAATAACTATGACATCCCTGCAGGCCAATAAAGGAGGCCACAAACATATTCATCCTCTTTCAACCTGGATTTCTATCTTCTGAACACCTCAGCATGTGCTGCATAAACATTCCCGACAGGGCGCAATGAAAATAGATGCAATAGTATGGCACGTGGCCAGTCTAGATTCTGTAAACTTGCCCAAAATTTTGCTTGGCTGGTCCAGAATTCAACTATCACCATATCCTAAACTTCCAAAGGACAGGACGCTAGGGACAAACCGGTGCTCAGCATCTCTGTGCTTCTCCTGGCCTGCTGCGCTGGGCATCAAGGCCTCCAGTTCTTTCAGGACATCCACAGCGACTTTCACATCATCCTCATCCAGCATGGTCTACAGGGGCAGAGGCAGCCAAGTTAGGAGAAGAGGGGACAAGAAAAGTCACTCAAGAATCTGTACTTCAGGTACCTCTACAAATCTAACACCCCCTACATTTCTGACCACTTATGTAAAGAAGCAGAGAGGACAGAGATTTCCAACACAATTTGAGAGAGAGGAAGAAGGTATGAGCAAAGGTTCCTGGAAATCATTTCTACACTTGGCAAATCCCCCTTGTCCTTAATACAAGCCTATGGAAGGCAATTAGATATCACTCCTCCCGTGAAAGCATGAAAATGAGGATTATAAACAGAAAACAGATGTCAAAACTTTTTTCTAAAATTAGAAAAATTAAATGTCAGAAAAATTAAATGACATCTAAAATTAGATGTCAAAATCTAATTTCGCACATCAGGCATCTGTTCCAGAACCTTAAGTTGTTTCATACTAGTTCCAGATCCCCAGTCACTGCTTTCCATAATTCCCAATCCCATTTCCCTAAAATATGGTTCTCTGAACCCTTTAACACTATTCTATACAACAGTATGTGCTCAGGGAGTGACCACTTTCACTTTGAAAAATATGTTACAGTGTAGACAAACTTAAAATTAATAACTAATGAGACAAAGAAAAGGGGTGAGGAGGGGGGAAAATGCAGTTACAGCAGACACCCTCATCCTCATGCTCTCATGATAACAGTACCCGAACTGAAGGGTTGTCTGGCTGGCAAAGGACTGGAAAGAGTTCCTTCAGCTTTTCTTTTTCAGTTTTGGGTTTAACAACTGGATCTTGTTTCATTAAAGCGCATGAAGGGGTTAAAAAAAAAAAAGATATATTTAATACTCTTAGTGGTTAACAAGAGAACTTCAACATTAGATTTGCATCAAACTAAAAACAGAACATTTTTCTACATATTACTCACATACATTACTATAAACGAAATTCAATTTTCAAAAAAAAAAAAAAAAAACACTGATTACAAAACCCTTAACAAACTATCCTGGCGTGGCAGTGGGGAGTATGATTCAGCATTCATTTGATTGGTTATGTCTTATCATTTTAATTTTGTCTTAAGTCACTTGAAAATTTTACTAGAACATATACTTGCTCAGCAGCTGCTGCAAGGGAAATAAATGCAATTCACAGGACGCTTACAATCTAAACTATTCTGGAGATGAAGCTTGGCTAGGAGCTCTGCTCACCTTTGCTTGTGGAAGGCTTCGCTGGAGGCCGCATGGTTTGTATGAGACGCAGCAAGTTACTAATAAGAGAATCCTTTGAAAAGAAACAACAAAAATTGTCAGCTCCTGGATCAGTGCTTGAAAACACTAAGAAAAGGGGTGTCCTTTAGAAAAGGGTGGTTATGCACCTGAATTTGGCTAACTGGGACAAATGAAGCATACAGCGTCAACCTAATATGGCACGAACCTAGTAACACAGCCTCAGAGAAAGCTATTACTTAGGGCTCTTTGGGGGGAAGTAATTTAGTTCCCATCAACCATTTTATTTCCCATGGTTTAGAACTACCTCTCAAACCTAGACTCTTGCTTTTCACTTCCTGATTCACAGAACAAGAATGTAAACACCCATAAGGACTTAATAATGGAAATCCTGCCCCATTTTCCTAGAAAGGTGTCACAGGTAATTCGGTTACATTACCACTGCTTAGTGGCATGAAAACATCACACTTAACGGCTTACTTGATTGGCATGTACTATCAAAATTTAAATCCAACAGTGACATTGAAACAAAACAGGGTTCTCTACATACACATACCGTGAATTCTGCACCATTTTTGACCAGTGAAGCCTTAAAAGTATCAAAGGTGGTATTTTTCTCAGCAAGACTGATCACAAATTCAGCTGCAAATGAGAAAAGGGATTACAACAAGAAGAATGGAGACTTGAGCAAGAAATCAGTTTCAAGTATGTTAAAAATAAAACCAGGGCTTCCCTGGTGGCACAGTGGTTGGGGGTCCGCCTGCCGATGCAGGGGACGCGGGTTCGTGCCCCGGTCCGGGAGGATCCCGCGCGCTGCGGAGTGGCTGGGCCTGTGGGCCACAGCCACTGGGCCTGCGTGTCCGGAGCCTGTGCTCCGTTGCGGGAGAGGCCACAGCGGTGGGAGGCCCGCGTACCGCAAAAAATAAATAAATAAACAAATAAATAAAACCAGTTGGGTTATCCAACAGTCATAAAAACCGAAGACCACCATTCAGTAAGGGTAAAGAAAGAATTTAGACTACCAAGATTAGCCATGTATAGTCTAGTTAATTTTCATAAGTAAAAAAAAGAAATGGCTCATCAGGCCCTTGAGTGTATTTAAGGGAGGAAGACCTCCTTGTCCCAGATCACTGTACTCTCTTCATGAAACTGCTAGATATGTACTCCACCATATAGATTCTAGAGGCAACCACGTCCAAGAGCATGAGCCCATGTGCATGTGTACATGCACGCACACATGGACACACGCACAAATAGGATGCTTTCTACAGTTTCTGAAAGGACACACCTGATCTATATATGAGGGCCAGGCAGCTGCTGGATGGTACAACATAAGAGTCGGTGAAAGACTCACTTGCCCCTCTCCCCCTGATTTTTCTCTACAAACCGGCTTCATTTTGAAATTTCTAATATTAGAACTATTTATTTTTTTGGCGGTACGCAGGCCTCTCACTGTTGTGGCCTCTCCCGTTGCGGAGCACAGGCTCCGGACGCGCAGGCTCAGTGGCCATGGCTCACAAGCCCAGCCGCTCTGCGCCATGTGGGATCTTCCCGGACCGGGGCACGAACCCGTGTCCTCTGCATCGGGGACTGCACGACCAGGAAAGCCCTAGAACTATTTATTAATTACGAGACTTTCGGGAGAAAAGTGCATTATGATAGGCTGAGATAATAAGCCTCACACTGTAAGTTCCACATGAAAATTTTAAAGATTTCATTTGGATTTCTTTTTTTTCTTTTTTTTGCCGCACCACTCCGCTTATAGGATCTTAGTTCCCCGACCAGGGACTGAACCTGTATCCTCCGCAGTGAAAGCATGGGAGTCCTAACCACTGGACCGCCAGCAAATTCCCTTCATTTGGATGTTAATCCTTCAAAAATAATAATAACATGGAAGATCTGGATAGCTAACTTATAAACTAGTAACACCATACCATTTCCATGCTGAAATTTGCCTTTACCTTTTTTATGACATTAAGTGAAAGCCAGATGCCATCAGCTTTTTTTAAGTAACAAGTTAATAACAACATCCGTGGTTAAGACTTTTCAAACATATACTACATGCCAGGCACTATGCTAAGTGTTTCACATGGGTTATCCCCATGGTTCTCACAACGACCCTCATAGGTAGGTACCATTATTGTCCCTGTTTTACAGATGAGGAGGCTGAGGGTTCGAGACAGTGACTTACCCAATAATAATTGGTGGAGCCAGGACTGGAATCCAGAAATCTGATTTCAGAGCCCAAATTCTTTAGAGAAATGTGGAGGGAGAACTAAGTCACATGGTGCTAGTCATACAATGCTCAAAAGAGCCAAGCCTAAAGCAGCCAGCGGCATATTCATACTGTAGCCGTCATTAATGAGGATTTTGTTTTTTAATTTTCAGAATTACATGAGGACATCATTAAATTAAGTACCAAAAACTGGATCAGTAATTAAAAACAAGCTCATTGTTGAAAACAGGAAAAACAATGAGACTGATTTAAATGATAATACATCAAGGTCAAAATCAAAAGAATCAAGTCAACAAATAAAACACAAAAGAAGTAAATATATACCTTTTTGTTATTAAAACCAACTCTGGCAATTTAGTTTCATCAAAACAATATTGTTGGACTTCCCTGGTGGTGCAGTGGCTAAGAATCTGCCTGCCGATGCAAGGGACACAGGTTCAAGCCCTCGTCTGGGAAGATCCCACATGCCGCGGAGCACCTAAGCCCGTGTGCCACAACTACTGGAGCCCACGTGCCTAGAGCCTGTGCTCCACAGCAAGAGAAGCCACCACAATGAGAAGCCCCCGCAACACAACTAAGAGTAGCCCCTGCTCCCCACAACTAAAGAAAGCCCATGCACAGCAACAAAGACCCAATGCAGCCCAAAAAAATAAATAAAATAAATAATTTTTTTAAAAAAAACAATATTGTTTATCACACTTTTCCAATATTAGTATTTTTAATGTTACTGTTTTTGTAATTCTGTGTTTAACAGTGTGATACTGTGATTTATAAGAAGAAATACATACTTGGTCTCCATTCCTGGCATGGAGCTCCTAAAACCCCTGGAATTTCCTAAGTGCAGAGAGTAAGTTATCTTTTTTTTATGTTCCTGAGATAACCTTAGGAAAGCCCCTAGGTAACTAGGATGAGGGCTAGTTGCCAGGGAAATCAATCAGGAGATTAGAGGGCTGGGAGTGGAGAGGGGCTGGAGATTGAGTTCAGTCATCAATGGCCAATGATTTAATCAAATGTGCCTATACGGTGAGGCCTCTATAAACACCCAAAAGGACAGGGTTTGGACAGCTTCCAGGATGGTGAACACATGGAGATTCGGGGAGAGTGGGGCACTCAGAGAGCATGGAAGCTCCTCTCTCCTTGCCACATACCTTCTTTTTAGCTGTTTCTGAGTTATATCTTTTTATAACAAACCAGTTAGGGACTTCCCTGGTGGTGCAGTGGATAAGAATCTGCCTGCCAATGCAGGGGACACGGGTTCGATCCCTGGTCCGGGAAGATCCCACATGCTGTGGAGCAACTAAGCCCGTGAGCCACAACTACTGAGCCTGTGCCCTGAAGCCTGCGAGCCACAACTACTGAGCCCTTGTGCCACAACTACTGAAGCCCACGCGTCTAGAGCCCATGCTCTACAACAAGAGAAGCCACCGCAGTGAGAAGCGCGCACACCACAACCAAGAGTAGCCCCCGCTCACCACAACTAGAGAAAGCCCACGCACAGCAACAAAAGACCCAACACAGCCATAAATAAATAAATAAATATAATAAACCAGTTAGTAAAATGTTTCTCTGAGTTCTGTGAGCCACTCTAGTAAATTAATCAAACCCAAGGAGGGGTTGGTGGAACCTCAGATCTATTGCACCTGACAACTTGGACTTGCAAGTGGCCCTCGAAGGTGGGGGCGAGGCAGTTTTGGTCTCAATAACTTTTTGTTTCCTCTAAAAGAGGCTAAGGCATTAGTACACTGTAGTTCAAAAGACAGAGAGAGAGAAACAATGTAAGCGCACTGACTGAGAGAATCTACCTTGTTCTCTACTGTATTCCTAAGCCTCTAGCTCAACAAAGGTTTGCTGAATGAAGGAACATATTACCCAGAGAGATAGCAAATCGATGAGAATATCACCTCACTATTATCTAAAAGAGAACACTGAGGAAAAATGACACAGGATAGGTACATCTTGATGGGAGGCAAGAGAAAAGTGAACTAAAATATACAGGTGCTATACACTAACTAACCCTGTGAAGAACACAGTATCATACCTATTTCACAGATGGGAAACACAGCTTCACAGAAATGACATCTTACCCAAGATCACACATCTAACTTCCCTGACCCCTCTTTGTCATGCATGTGTCCCTTCCCTTCCATCCCTCCAATTGATGACTTCATCTTCATTTAGAAAACAGAACAGTCACATTGGAACTCTCTCCCTCATCTCCCTACCACCAGTCCCTAAATCCATCTGCATCTACAACCATATTCTGTCCTCCTTCCTGTTAAAATGGATGAAGCATCCCTGTACCTGTCAAAAAATCCCTCCACTCATGCTCTCGACCCCATCCATCCCTCTGCTTGCATAAGGACTCCACCTGCCTGTGGCCTTAAGCTGTAGGACCCCAGTCTTTTCCATTTTCTCAGTTTGGGTTCTCCCTGTATACAGTTTGTCCCAAGACGTCTCATGTTTGACAGACACTAGACATTGGTGCTTGAGAGACAGTATAAGCATGAATGGTTAAGAGCGCAGTTAAAGCCACAGACTACAAAAGACTTGGATTCCAGACCAGGCTCGCTCACATTTGATATGTGATCTTGAGGGGTGTTACTTAATTACTTGGAGCCTTGTTTTCTTAAACTATAAACAGATACTATCTCACAAAGTGGTATGACAACCAAATAAGATAATGTAAGTAAAACACTGAGCATAATATCTGGCATGTAATGAGAACCCAGTAAGTGTCTGCCATGAACATCATCATCATTGCTGTTGTTAACGCTGTTTAATTGTCTGTGGCTGAAAAAAAAATAAAGAGATGGCCGCTCCAGGTTTCACCGACAGCTCTGGGAAATGGTTTCTATCAGCTCAGCCCGGAGGGCTCTCAAGAGGAGGCCACTGCCGCAGGTTGCCTGGGCCAAGTCTCTGACAAAGAGACAGACTCACACGGACCCACACGCTCGGTCCATCAATCCCCTTTCTCCTTCCCCTTCCCTCAAGCCCAAACCCAGATGGCGCAGAGACCTCCGCGGACTCACCCAGATCCTTGTCGTTGATCCCCAAGTGATTGTCCAGCTCAGTGCAAACCTTCGACACTAAAGACAGATACTCGAGTTTGGCTAGTTCTTCCGCGGGGCCCAGCTCTGTTCCGGGTACGGCTGCCGCCGTGGCCACGGCCACCGCCATGGCGACGATTTGCCCCGGGCCCCTCACTGCCAGTCTTCGTAGCTACTGTACCCGCCGGTCCCCTCACTGCCGGTCTTCCTAGTTACTCCCGCCCCGCTCCAGCTTCCTCTTCCGGGTCGGCGCACTTCTCTTTTGTTTACGGTAAATTGATATCACCAGGAGCTTCTCTTGGCGTTATCGGATGGACCATAGAGATCAGACAGGAAGTGCTTAAGGAAGGGACGGCTGAGTGGATTACTCTGCACACAGGGAGGCGCCCTCTACAGGCCAACGAGGTTCTTGGCCGGCTCTCAGGCTTGGAAACGTTCATTCTCCACGCGCTTCCACCCTACATCGGCAGAGGGCGACCGGGGCCTGCGCAAGGGGATCTGGGGAAAGGGGGTCGCGACCTCCCCCCATCGAACTCCACCCCGCCGAACCGCGCTTTAGAAGCTTTGAAAAAGGTACCCGAATTCAAGTATGGAAAAGGCAAGATTCGCTTTACAGCCGATCCCTATATTCCTGGGGCTTTGCTTCCGCTTGGGTCATGACTATCTCAAGCGATTCTGTAACAAACCAGCAGGCGATGGAGTCTAGTTCTGTCATTAACTCATTTTACAGACGAAGAAACTGATACTTCCACTATCTGAGTGACCTCGGGCCAATTAATCTCTTGGGGCTTAGTTTTCTCATCTGTAAAGTGGGACAATGTTGCTCTAACTAGGTTTAGGTGATGATCAAATGAGATGACTGTACAAGGAGCCTGACTCGTAGTAAACACACTACAAATGGCAGTTGCTATAATCCCAAAGCTGAGACAATGGTCACCGTAAAGTCTGTCAAGCGTAGATCTCCTCAGTCTGAGACCCTAGAGAGCCACGTGGCTCCTCTCTTGTGAAAACCACTTCTCAACCCCCGATTTTCCGGATGCTCATACCCTCAGTCCTCTCAGAACTTGTTCCCCCAAATATCAGCTGTGCTGTGAACCCGAAGTCGATAAGCTCAGGTCTCCCAGCTTCTGCTTCAGGCCCCCTTTTCCTATGTGACAGACGTGAGGATTTTCCCACACTACACTGCTCTGCGTGATGAATGAGGAAACAGGCACCGCCAAGTGAGTGGCTGTCTGATCAAAAGGGATGAAATCAGACCCTTTTGCTTCTGGCTTCAGGCTACGTTACCCTGCTGCACCTTTGAACTCTGCTCCTCCAACATTTCACCGTGGACTAAAGAATAGCAGAGGGAGAACACCCCAGAGCAGTAGCTCTCACTGCTTCCAAGAGCTCCATGTTTCCACGTTCCTAAGGAATTAGTACTGTACCCTCTGCATTCTTCCCACTCCCCCTTTCTCTTCCTCCTTTCCCCCATGAATGGGGTGGAAAATCCTGCCCTTGATTCAGTGAGCTCAACTTGCCAGCCTGGAGTTACGATACCTGGGGCTTATTCCATTGAATTCTTTTCTTTGTGCTTCTTTGCCTTTCAAAATATATATAAATTAATGCTCTGCTTTTCTCCAATATTTAACTGGATGGGGGAAAAAAGCGTGGAGTTTGTTTTGTTTTAAAAGCTCTGTGGGAGGGCTTCCCTGGTGGCGCAGTGGTTGGGAGTCCGCCTGCCGATGCAAGAGACACGGGTTCGTGCCCCGGTCCGGGAAGATCCCACATGCCGCGGAGCGGCTGGACCCGTGAGCCCTGGCCGCTGAGCCTGCGTGTCTGGAGCCTGTGCTCCGCAACGGGAAAGGCCACAACAGTGAGAGGCCCGCGTACCTCAAAAAACAAAACAAAACAAAAGCTCTGTGGGAAAAAGAGCTATAGAACCATAACATGTAGTAATGGTAGCAGTACTATAAGAACTCTTTGAATTATTTGGGAATTATTGAACACACATCTCAGTAGTAAATATTAACAGCAAAACTGACTAAATTTTATTTGCATATGCCACTAAGTACACGTTTTCAGAAGTCAAAGTTTTTTTATGCAATACACATATATTCTGTAATACCAAGGAATTTTTTCATTTTTTGAAACCAGAGGAAAACAACAAATGCATAGATACTGATAAATTGACAGCCCAAACACAGATGCATGTGGAATGCTCCTCTGTCTCCCCATGAACGACACTGGACCAAATGCAGTTCAAAAGTGAGTTCATGGAGGGGAGGGATAAATTGGGAGATTGGGATTGACATATACACACTACTGTAAAATTGATAACTAATAAGGACCTACTGTATAGCACAGGGAACTCTACTCAATACTTTTTAATGGGCTATATGAGAAAAGAATCTAAAAAAGAGCAGATATATGTATATGTATAATTGATTCCCTTTGCTGTACACCTGAAACTAACACAACATTGTAAATCAAAGTGAGTTCATTCTTACAAGGATATATTTAGAGCACAGGAAATATAGCCAATATTTTATAATAACTATAAATGGAGTATAACCACTAAAAATTGTGAATCACTATGTTGTACACCTGAAACATATAATAATGTACATCAACTATACCTCAATAAAAAATAAAATTAAAATAAGTTTTTAAAGTGAATTCATTCTGGGAATTCTCTGGCGGTCCAGTGGTTAGGACTCAGCACTTTCACTGCCGAGAGCCTGGGTTCAATCCCTGGTCGGAGAACAAGGATCCCACGAGTGGAGCGGCACAGCCAAAAAAAAAAAAGAAAAAGTGAATTTATTCTCATTGTCCTTTGGATATGTTTTTAAATATTAAACCAGATGTAATTAATTGCCTGTTATTATTATATTGCTTTCCTTGGACAGCCTCCGTGTGGCCCCTTTAATACAGCTGTTGATAGTTCCCATTAAATAATCTACCTTCACAAAACAGTATTTAAAATATCGAGGGACTTCCCTGGTGGTCCAGTGGTTAAGACTCCAAGCTTCCACTGCAGGGGGTACAGGTTCCATCCCTGGTCAGGGAACTAAGATCCCACATGCCATGTGGTGTGGCCAAAATAAATAAATAAATAAATAAAAGACTGAAACAAATAGCTTATGCTTAATCACTACCACCACCCATGAGGGATAAGAAATAATTTCCCACTGCCCTCCTGTAATAACAAGGGCTTTGCTTTTATGCCTGTTCCTAGACTGATGTATGTGTTCAACCCTACCCACAATTCCCACATTATTTCTGTTTTGTCCCAGAGACTGGTCCCAGCTTCTGGCATTGGGGTAAGAACTTGGGGCTTGGGGGAAAATAGGAAGCAGAGAAGAAAGTCTTGAACCTCTTGGCAGCCCTAGATTGGCTGGATGGAAAGCAGAAATAATCTACGTGTGTGTAGCTGAAAGATGGCATCCTCAGGGAAGTTGGTGAGAAAAACCACAGGACTTCCTGTCACCAAAACAAAATGGTAGGCCTTCCCTGGTGGCACAGTGGTTAAGAATCTGCCTGCCAATGCAGGGGACATGGGTTTGATACCTGGTCCAGGAAGATCCCACATGCCTCAGAGCAGCTAAGCCTGTGCGTCGCAATGGCTGAGCCTGCACTCTAGAGCCCGCGAGCCACAACTACTGAGCCCGCGCACCACAAATGCTGAAGCCCGTGTGCCTAGAGCCTGTGCTCCGCAACAAGAGAAGCCACCGCAATGAGAAGCCCGCGCACCGCAATGAAAAGTAGCTCCCACTCGCCCCAACTAGAGAAAGCCCGCACGCAGCAACGAAGACCCAAAACAGCCAAAAATTGAAAAATTAATAAATAAATTTATTTTTAAAAAAGAGAGAGAGAAGCCACTGCAATGAGAAGCCCGTGCACCGCAACGAAGAGTAGCCCCCACTCGCCACAACTAGAGAAAGCCTGCACGCAGCAACGAAGACCCAATGCAGCCCAAACTTAATTAATTAATTAATTAATTTAATTAATTTTTTAAAATGGTGTTGCTGCAACCAAGAGAGCCCTGACTTTTTCTGCTGGGACCTCAGGGGAAACAGCTCTGCTCTGGAAGGCAAAATCAGAATGATTTGCTTCTAAGCCTGTGACTGCCACTCAACTGTTATTGTTATTAATGCAGGGAGAGTTCAGAAAAAAATGGCACCTACTTCACTGCTCCACCGGGGCCCTGACCCAACCAGAGACTCTGGGAACCAACCGAAAGTCATTGGTGGGAACGGCCTGAGCCCTTTCATCCGAGGCTCTCACTGAGAGGGACAGGACCCCAGAGAGAGTGAAGTAGTGAAACACCCCTCATTTTTTACTCTTTTCCCCCAAATTCTTCTCCAAATTTGAATCAATTCATCAAACATGTATTGAACATCTACTTCGTGCACAGGCACTGTGGTAGGTTCTAGAAAGGATCATTAGGGGTCAGAAAGGCAGTAGAAAACCATCAAGGAAGAACTAGAACATTCTTAATACCATATGCGTGACTGGGGGCAGAGCTGTGTTTATTAGTCCGGTCTGTCTGCTGCCTAAACATAAGGGCAGGTGATTGGAAGACAAAAAACAAAGCACACTTGCTTCTGGTCCTCTGAGGTCAGCTGAGGGGAGGGAAGGGGGCAGATGGGGCCAGGGCCATCTCAGAGGGCCATTCCTCCTGTTGCAATCCTTTATTTGTCTGCCTTATCTTACAATGCTCAAGCACAGCCCCAGTTTCGCCCCAAATGTCCCTGACCTAAAATTTCCCCTCCTCTTAGGCCATCAACCCGCCATCATTAACAAAGGATGCTTTGAGCTCTAAATTCTCCAAAGTTTTATATTATTAGGCAAAAAAAATTCCTTCTTAACAGACTTTTCCTTTTTTGTCACAGTTAAGTTTCCTCTTTTCTCTCTCACTTTAAGGGCTGTCTTTAAAATGTCAGGGGAAGAAAAACAAATCAGACACCCAGACACCCTTAGGATGTGAACTTGTTAAGAGAATTTATTCCCCCATCTCTACCTCCTCATCGTCTGTGGAAAAGGTAAGAAATTTTCACATATTTATTTATTAGTTAATCGTCTTTAAGTGACCCTGCTTCGGGATGTAGTGGATATTTCGTAGACTTCATTTAGGTTGATTTTCTTTAAAAATAAATTTTGGGGGGATTTCCCTGGTGGCACAGTGGCTAAGACTCCACGCTACCAATTCAGGGGGCCTGGGTTCGGTCCCTGGTCAGGGAACTAGATCCCACATGCATGCCACAACTAAGGAACCTGCCTGCTACAACTAAGACCTGGCACAACCAAATAAATAAATAAATATTTTTTTAAAAAAAAAGAGAAGAGAGGGAAAAAAAAAAAAAAGGCAAGGAAGCCAATTAGGAGATCAGCATATGGCAGGATTTAAAACTTTAAAAAAAAGAAAAGGAAAGAAAAAATTTAAGTCAATATTACAAGTCTAGGTGACAACGTGACAAGTTACACTGAGCTTTCTTTTTTTTCTCTAGTGATACTTAGCCCCGACCTCTGGGAGCAGGGTATTTTTGTAGCCTCTGGTTTCTGCTTGAGGTCGTTCTTTAGTAACTTGAGGCTTTCCTCAGGAGAGATGCAAAAAACAAGGCAAACCAAGAAGTATGTTGATAGGAAAAGAGCAGAGAAAAGAGGAGCTGGGGACTTCCCTGGTGGCGCAGTGGTTAAGAATCTGCCTACCAATACAGGGGACACGGGTTTGAGCCCTGGTCCGGGAAGATCCCACATGCCGCAGAGCAACCAAGCCTGTGAGCCGCAACTACTGAGCCCACGCACCTAGAGCCTGTGCTCCGCAATAAGAGATGCCACTGCAATAAGCCCATGCACCTCAATGAAGAGTAGGCTTTCTCTCTGCAATTAGAGAAAGCCCACGTGCAGCAATGAAGACCCAACACAGCCAAAAATAAATAAATAAAATAAATACATTTATTAAAAAA
>NW_020174923.1:18330218-18335404 GCF_003031525.2 Neophocaena asiaeorientalis asiaeorientalis
AAAAAAAAAAAAAAAAAAAAGAGGAGCTGGTGTTCTGTTTGCAGGTCAGGCATGTAAACAGCTGCCCAGTTAGCTCCGGGCCAAAGGTCTGTGTTAGTCTGCACACTTGCCACTAACTCCAAAGACACTGCTCCTTCGGAAACTCCATTTCTTCCCCCAAGAAAAGAAGGATGACTTCCCGGCATGCCCTCCATCCCACATCTGAGCGTGCCCCGCAGAGCAAGCCATGAGGGACTTCTCCCCGGGCTCTCCAGGCCCTGAGCCTCAAAGGAGCTTTGGTGGTAGCAATAGCTGCTGCCCTGGTGCCGAAATAGCTGCCTCTCCGCCCTGGGATTAGAGTCATTATGGTGACTGATGCCTCCAGAGTGAAAATTAGCAATCTGGTGAGGTAACTAAAAATGAATGCATCTCTTCCTAGGGTTCACTACACCCAGCTGAGCCACCAAATAAAACCAGCATATGGGGCAATTAGGAAGCCGGCTCCTGCTTTCAAGGCCAAGAAGAAAGAGACAGAGTTCAGGGCCCCAGCTTCCCTGCCTGCTTCAGTAGTGATCACAAATCCTAATAAGCATCCACTTTGCCTCTCAGTAGTGCCCCTGGTCTGTCCTCCATAAACACCAACCTGTGGTTTCACCTTTCAAAAAAATCATTTGTTCCACACAACATCTTACCCTCTTTTGCTGCAAATTGGCTGAGGGAGAGGAAGGAGGGAAGTGCGGATAAACCTTTATCACATAGGTTTGTGTGGGGCAAAGATATTCTTTCTTCTTAGTCATATATTTGCTTTTTTTTTTTTTTTTTTTGGGGCCGCTCTGCTCAGGTTGCGGGATCTTGTTTCCCAGACCAAGGATTGAACCCGTGCCCCCGACATTGGTAGCGTGGAGTCTCAGCCACTGTGCCACCAGGGAAGTCTCCCCATTGGAAGCGCAGAGTCCTAACCACTGGACAGCCAGGGAATCCCAGCATATTTTGCTTTTACATGACCCAGAAAGACTCTGATCTTCCCTAACTCTCAAATAATAGTGTGAGTAGAATTTACCCGAAATTTTTTGCAAGACATGGAGATCCCATAATGATTGATCAACCTCCCTACTGATCACATGCAGAAATCCCCATCCTGTTTTATCCCCATGGACTTGGACCTGATGGGACTTCACGTTTGACAAGGATTGATTGGGGTCACGCTGTCAGCTACTTGCATATTTGGATTTAAATGCAGTTTCAATCACTTGTACTTCTCATGAAGTTTTTGGTTTTTGTTTTTTTTTGTGGTACGCGGGCCTCTCACTGTTGTGGCCTTTCCCGTTGTGGAGCACAGGCTCCGGACGCGCAGGCTCAGTGGCCATGGCTCACGGGCCCAGCTGCTCCGCGGCATGTGGGATCTTCCCGGACCAGGGCACGAACCCGTGTCCCCTGCATCGGCAGGCAGACGCTCAACCACTGCACCACCAGGGAAGCCCCTCATGAAGTTTTAGAGTTAGAAGGGATTTAAGAGATAATGTAATCAAATCAATTCATTAGATGCCATCTTTATTTGAAATGGTTCTACTCCCCTGACCTCAATATCTGAAATTCCTCTCTCTAACCCCATGTACGACTACTGAGCCCTCATGCCACAACTACTGAAACCTGCACGTCTAGAGCCCGTGCTCCACAAGAGAAGCTGCTGCAATGAGAAGCCCGCGCACCGCCATGAAGAGTAGCCCCTGCTCGCCGCAACTAGAGAAAGCCCGCACGCAGCAATGAAGACACAACACAGCCAAAAATAAAAATAAATAAAATAAATTAATTTTTTTTTAAAAAAGAAATCTTTTCTCTATCTGCTTTCACTCAACCTACTCTCCTTATCTGTTTCCTGATACAACCAGAGCTCTGCGAAAAGTAAACTGTACTCAAATCTCTCTGTTCCCCCTCTTCCCACCTGCCCCCTTGTCCAACTTACAACCAAAAATGTCTCCAGAGATTGCCACATGTCCCCTGAGGGGCAAAACCAACCCTGGTTGAAGGGCCACTGCCCTAAAGTCTTCAATTCTCATACTCCTTGACATGTGGATAGCATCGTGAAACCCCTCCTTCAGGAGGCTATCCTTAATTTGGCTTTCACCACAGTGCAGTCTCTGATTCATTATCCAAGGATATAGTGATATTCAAAGCATGTCGTAGGGTGGATATAGGAGTTGCTCACGTGTCTTTTGCTCACCTCTTATTGGCTACTTATCTACAAGGCAGATGAGTAATGTAACCTTTATTGTGGGCAGCCACATGTCTAGCTAAGTCTGGGACTCTGGTCCTATAGTTTGTTTGTTTGTTTTTTGGCCGCGCCACGCAGCTTGCGGGATCTTAGTTCCCGGACCAGGGATTGAACCCGGCCATGGCAGTGAAAGCACTAATCAGTAGGCAACTCTCCCAATTCTGTTCCTATAGTACTTTCAGGTCCTGTCTTTTTCCCATTTTTCCCCCTTCCCTGCTGAAAGTACAGATGTGATAGTGTTGAGTCATATTGGACCATATGAACAAGGTCATGACCCTAGGGTTCATAGAGCAAAAGGGTAGAGCCTAAGTCTCTGACCTCCCACAGACACCACTCCAGCCCTAGACTCCTCACTCCTGAATTCGTTGTTTTTTTTTTTTTAATATTTATTTATTTATTTGGTTGCTCCAGGTCTTAGTTGTGGCTCGCCGGCTCCTTAGTTGCGGCATGCATGTGGGATCTAGTTCCCTGACCAGGGATCGAACCCGGGCCCTGTGCATTGGGCGGGTAGAGTCTTATCCACTGCGCCACCAGGGAGGTCCCACTCCTGAATTATTACGTGAGAAAGATATACACTTCTGTCTGGTTTAAACTACCATATTTAGGTGTTGCTGTTACATCAGTTGAACCCACGTCCTAATGAATACAGATCCAATCAAGTTCAACTATCACTTCTGGCAACTCTCAGATCTCTATCTCCAGCCCCTGCAACTCTCAGACTTGACTCCCCTATTTCGGTTACCTATTGGAAGCTCCAACTGGATAACCAAGTAGGATCCTAAGCTCGGTATATTTAAAACCAAAAGCATCCTTCTTTTGGTTTCCCCAAACTAACACTGCCATCTTCCCTAATGTTGTTTAAAAGGCATCCTATTCTCCAAGTCATCCAGGCTCCAGATCTGCGATGCCTGCCTTCCTTATGAGCCTTCTATCCAATTAACAGCTCCCCAACAACCTTAGCTCCCCCTGCACGTCTACATGTCCCCTATGCTTCCACCAGACCAAACCACTTGCTAGCCCCCCTCCTTCATACGCCGTCTACTTCCAGAACTATTGCAGATTCTGTACTTAACTTCTACTGAAAGTCCCTACCCAGCATGCCCTTCTCCACAAAGGCATGCCTGAGTCATCCCACAGAAGTCCATCCCAAAGCCTTGCACGTGGTAGGCATGAAAATGTTTTTCAAGTTGAAGAGATCAAGTGGTTTGCCCAAAGCCACACGGCTAGATGTTCTGCTGTACGATGGAGACTGCGTATTCAAATGATAAACTAGATTTCCTGCTTATTATTTAAATTGGGCAGACAATGTCATGACGACATGGACTTCTTAGGAAAAGGTAGTGATTTGAGAAATTCTAAACTATAATTTAAATAAGTGTTCTGCTATTCTGAGCTTTTGGCATACCATGTAGTATAATTATATCATGTGCCTGTGTAATACTAGATAAAATATAAGCATTTTATATAGTTTCATGGATGAAATGTGAATCTTCAAACATGCTCTTGCCTGCCTGATTCTTTATAGACCAAGGAGCCTTTAGAATACTGAGATATTTTTCAAATTGAGCTTGCTCAAATCAGATTAAAAATCACTGAGGGATCCTCTCAGCCAATTTGAAACAAATCAGAGGGTGCTGTGGTCAATATTTGAGCCATGTGACCTGCTCTTACAATGAATGTCTATAACCAACCTTTTTATGTGCCTATGATTTTTTAAAGATTTTTTTTGAGCCGTATGTAAAAAAGAGTCAGTATGCTTTGAGTACCTACATAGGCACATGGCTAGATACTTTACGCATCATCATCACAGCCGCAGGAGGTAGGTAGGAGCTGCAAGAAACAGGGAAGTGGGGAGACAGGCAGCAAGGCAATTTGGCCAGGTCTCAAATGATGGGGCCTCTAAATTCTGCTGCTTTTCAGAAGAAAATTTGAGCAGGGTTGGTTTAAGCCTTGAACTATACCCTTCAATTCTTTCCAAGAACCATATTGTCCCCATTTGCCTCGCCTAGTCATTCACAGCTACCTGTGAATTTCAACTGGGTTTGTGATCAAAAGGCCGTCTGATGCTCAAGTTATTATCATCCCAGCTCAAAGGAGACCTTTCTTCCTCCACGGCGCATGGGAACATGATCTTTGGGTATCATTCAGCTTTGGGTATAAATATAAAAGACAGACATTAATTGCACACACCCTTGTATGTTAAAAGTTGTATATATAATGATATATATTATTAATGTATTTGTTTAATATAGTTTTGAATTTTTGACTTCTTTTAAAAAGCTATTCATTTAATTTTCTACATTTTACCTTTCCCTTTATTAGTTTTAACCTGGTTTATGTAAAACAGAAAAATTTCACGTTCAATTATGTTCTTTTATGCCTACACTAGTGTTTTTTGTCTTTTTGTCAGTTCTGCAATAATTCTTTAGATTGGTTTGCATCTTTTATTATTCACACAGTTTCATTTACCATTTTTTAAAATAAATTTATTTATTTTTGGCTGCATTGGGTCTTCATTGCTGTACGCAGGCTTTCTCTAGTTGTGGCAAGTGGGGGCTACTCTTTTTTTTTTTTTTTTTTTTTTTTTTTTTTTGTAACGCCTTTGGGGAGAAGTGATACACTTGTGTAACAATTAGCTCAGACAATAAAAATAATTGGAAAATCAGTTGGAATTTCTGAGTTTTTAATTACGTTTAATTTTGTGCTAAGCCGTAAAATTACGAATGCCCCTCAACCACTCTCCTCTTGTAAAGCGTTTAACAACAATTATTCCTTAATCAGTCTGAATGTGAGTCACAAATGATGCTTTTCCACATCAAAGGGACGTCCTTCGACGTTACCTTTTAGTCATAAGTAAGAGGATTAATTCCTATAATTAGAGGGATAAATATGTGCATAAATACATCTCTCACTCCTCTCCTTAAAAAAAGAAAAG
>NW_020174923.1:18336870-18341859 GCF_003031525.2 Neophocaena asiaeorientalis asiaeorientalis
CCTGCATCGGCAGGCGGACTCTCAACTACTGCGCCACCAGGGAAGCCCGGGGGCTACTCTTCGTTGTGGTACACGGGCTTCTCATTGCGGTGGCTTCTCTTGTTGCAAAGCACAGGTCCTAGAGCACGTGGGCTTCAGTAGTTGTGGCTCAGGGGCTTAGTTGCTCCGCAGCATGTGGGATCTTCCTGGACCAGGGCTCGAACCTGTGTCCCCTGTGTTGGCAGGCGGATTCTTAACCGCTGCACCACCAGGGAAGTCCCTCATTTACCATTTTTAAAGGTATTGTTTAATTAGATACTGAATTCCAGAATTTAGGTCTTGCCTAGGAAATAAATTTAAGTTTAAAAGTCTCTGCTTTACATATTTTGATACGTGAAAGTAAATATTGCACGTTACCAGATTTCTTTGTATTAATAAATTAAAGGTTTTCTGATTTATCTCATTATTTTTCAGCCCCTGCTGCTAGCTAAATCTAAGGGCAATGTGAAGGTGTCAAAATGTGAGAGCTGGGCTTCCCTGGTGGCGCAGTGGTTGAGAGTCCGCCTGCCGATGCAGGGGACACGGGTTCGTGCCCCGGTCCGGGAGGATCCCACGTGCCGCGGAGCGGCTGGGCCCGTGAGCCATGGCCGCTGAGCCTGCGCGTCCGGAGCCTATGCCCCGCAACAGGAGAGGCCACAACAGTGAGAGGCCCGCGTATCGCAAAAAAAAAAAAAAAAAAAAAAAAAAGTGAGAGCTGTATACCTCATTGTGGCATTGGACCATATTATTAGTCTCATTTACATATTAGAAAACTGAGTCTCAGAGAGATGAAGTAACTGTATAAATAGGTTAGCTATCAGGCTCACAGTGAATTTCCTAATCTCTGGGAATGGTTTTGTCTCTGTTACATGACCCTTCCTGCCCCTCCCCTTGTCAAAGTTGACTGGTCTAGGACCTGACACATGACCCAAGCCAGGCCAATCAGATTTCTTCTCCAGAATTTTTGACACTGGAATTAAAGGAAGAGACCAGGCCTACTCTAATGGTAAAGTTATGATCCATAAGACACAAGAGCTACCAGAAGCCATGATCCCCTCTCTGGGGAAAACACTGAGCTAAAAGAATAAAGCCAACATGTAGGGAGAAAAAAAAGAAATCCAGAGAGAAAAGAGTGTCCTGGAGGCATTTAAGTCCCTGACTTCAGTTATCCCTGATTCTAGATGTCTTAGGATCCTTCCACTAGTTTCCCTTTTTGCCTAAGCTGGGTCAAGCCATCTATACAATTAGTAACTGGCAGAGCAGTAACTGGCAGGATTGGAGGGTCTGACTCCTGAGCCCATGCTCTTTTTGCTACAGATCAAGTTCACCTGATCACTCAGATCTTGTCTCTGACAATGTGGCAAGGGACAGCACAGTACAAAAGCACGGAACCCAACTCTTCAACTTTACGTGATTCACACACATATTCAAACTCCATCTCCCACAGGGTGTGGGAAGCTGGTGTTCCCACTGATGTAGATTTCAAGATGACACATGTGCCTAAGGGCATGGGTTCGGAAGGAAATGCTACACTCCCAGCTATGTGTCTACACTGGACTTGGGTGGCATGGTGAATAATGAGCCCCTTGAAGCCACACCCAGGCAAACTCGTACAGGCTTGGAAGGATAGGAAGGGAAAACAGAGGAAGTAGAAAATCTGAAATAAAGGTAAAGGTAACAGGCCTCTACATGGTTACATGGTTTGCTGCTTCCAAAGTATTTTCCCACACATTATCTTGTTTTGAGTCCAACGGTAACCCTGGGGGAATAGAGAGCAGGTGCAGTATTACCTACATTTTAGAGAGGAAAACTGAAAAAAGACACCTACCACGGTGCCAGGGGCATAGTGTTTGCTCAATAAATTCATTCATTGCTTCCATGTGCTACTGATGCCCAGTGGACATTTGAGGAATGAACACATGTGGTTCAGAGGCATGAAGTGACTCTTCCCGGGCAGAGGGATCACTTAAACTTGGGTTGTCTTGCTCTGCACTACACTACACGAAGCTACATCTGCAACTGTGAACATTTTTAACCCCATCATGAACTCATGCACTGCAAGTTCGGAGACCTTAGATCCCCACTGCATGGGAGAGGCACTTCTCAGGCCTGCCAGCCCTGAAGAAAGTTCTCAAGGCAGTGTTTACTGGCCCTAGAAACAATTAGATCTTGCATTGAAAGGTTTTGCTACTCAAGCAATCCGTTTCAGAAATCTATGCCTTGAGCACATACACACACACAAAAAAAATTGCTCAAGAAAAAAAAGAAATTACCGCAGGAGCTAGCGAATGATTTCTGGATCATACACACAGCTCCAATCCCTTTTTGCTACTTTCAATGACATGTGAAGCTGATTCAAGGAGGCAGGAGGACATTCCATTGCCTAAGTCGCGTGGAGGTGAAAATCCTGCCCTTCTGTTAGTAGACAATCCTAGCAGCAGAAAACATGATTTCTCCTGCTGAGCACATGAAAGATGATTGAGGCCCGTCATTGCTTTATTCCCTGTCACCAGAAGACTAGCAGTTCAGAAATCACATGCAGAAATTAGATCAAAATGTAAATTGGGGCAGAGGCGTTGCTGTCACTTGGGGACTCTCCTCCAGCTGAAGTTGCCAAAGCTCTTCCTACACCCGCTAGGAGACATCTGTCACAGACTCCCCAGATGCTTCAGTTCCTCCGCCAGGCAGAATCAGTTGGGTGAGAATCTCTAACTCAGATCTGCCTTGGACTATCAGAGATCCTGGCTAGATTCCAATCAGACCAATCTTGAGGAAATGAGTAGAATAATTCCCATGGGAAGATAAATGTTTCTTAGGGCAGATTCTTCCAGGTCAGCCAAGATCAACCTGGGATCCCCGTGGGCTTTCGGGAAAATGAGAACTCAGACCTATCCCAGGTCTCAGAGCAGCTCTGGGCATTTTGGTCATTCAAGCCAGCAATCCAGCAGAGCAGCCGAGCAGTAGGGGCTAAAGGCTTCAGCAGTGCAGCTATACTTTGGCTGATCATCTCAAACCTCAAGGGAAGACAATAAATTGTAAATTGCATTGGTCCCCTTAGATCGGTGAGCAGTCTCCAGAGAATTTGATATTCACCAAAGTCATCAAGAGACTGACTTAGAAATCAGAAAGCTAAATTGACCACTTATAATGAGGATGAAACTTTTCAGTGCTGGGAGTACCCCGCCTGAAATTATGCAGGTGCTACGACCACACGGCATCTTCCTCAGTTGGATGGTCCTAACTGACTTACTGGGTGGGCATCTCTTCAGCTTATAGAGTCACGAGGGCCTGACCAAGCTTCTCAAGAGGTCAACGGTTGTCCTAAATTTTTAGCTTTCGGTAGTTGGCAATATCCATCCAATTTTTACATCTTGTTTCTAGGAATTTATCCTATAGACGTGTGCACGTAAGTATGCAAACTATATGACTAAATGCGTGAGAATGTTCATTGCCACACTGCTTAGCGAAAAACTGCAAACAACCCTCACGCCCATCACCAGGGAAATGACAAAATGAATCATCCATACTGGGAAGACAGGGCAGTTGTGAAGTGGCAGAGCTGTAAGAAGAATAATATTCCATTGGTGTTTCTTAAAGAATAGATGATACAATAAACATAGTTTTAGAACCAGAAAAAAATTAATAGATGGATATACACATACTTGAAAACATATGCTTTTCTACATATTTAATCCAGAAAGCAGCACAAGTAACAGGAGAGAGAACTAAGGAGGAACAATTAATGTTCTCTTTATACCCTTCCGTGAAGCTTGAAATTTTCATAATTGAGCATCTATTATGTTTAAATTTTTTTTAACTTTTTAAAAAAGATTCCATTCCCTAATCATTCTTCAAAATAATGTCAGCCCAGCATCTGTCCCATTTGACTATTATCTGGACTATTAATTACCCAGTGAGCTTACCAGTTGAACTTAATAAGGCCTCAGGGAATTGTGACTCCAAGGCCCCGTCCCTGCCCACAGCTGTAAAGGGGGAATGTTTAATCATTTGATCCCATTAGAGGCAGATGATTCATGTGGTTGTATAATCATTTCTTCTGAGAAACAGTGATGAGCAGAAAGCTGGGTCAGTTAAGGGAGAAAAATTCATATTTTTAATGCTTTTTCTGACCATCCTAACACATACTATCAAAAGAAAGGTGGGAGGTGGAAAATGGGGAGTTATTGTTTAAAGGATACAGAGTTTCAATTCTGAAAGATGAAAAGAGTTCTGTGGGTAGATGGAGGTGATTGTTGCACTACAGTGTGAATGTACTTAACGCCACTGAACTGGAAAATTTTGTTATGTACATTTTATCGAAATTTTTAAAAAACAGAATGCATGCAGACAGCTACCCTTCCATTCAACCTGATTGACTAAATCACACTTTGCACATCCGTTAAATCAGGATTTATTATTTTTTTTAAAGCATATAGTAACAAGAAAATAACACAAAAACAAACACCCTACTCCTTTTTTTTTTTTTTTTTTTTGCGGTACGCGTGCCTCTCGTTGTTGTGGCCTCTCCCGTTGCGGAGCACAGGCTATGGACGCACAGGCTCAGCGGCCATGGCTTACAGGCCTAGCCTCTCCGCAGCATGTGGGATCTTCCCTCACCGGGGCACGAACCCGTTTCCCCTGCATCGGCAGGCAGACTCTCAACCACTGTGCCACCAGGGAAGGCCCCTAGTCCTTCTTCTTGTTTGTTTTGTTTTACTTTTTTTACTGAAGTAGAGTTGATTTACAATGTTGTGGCAATCTCTGCTGTACAGCAAAGTGACTCAGTCATACACACATACACACATTCTTTTTTTAAAATATTCTTTTCTGGACTTCCCTGGTGGCGCAGTGGTTAAGAATCCGCCTGCCAATGCAGGGGGACGTGGTTCGAGCCCTGGTCCGGGAAGATCCCACATGCTGCGGAGCAACTAAGCCCATGCACCACAATTACTGAGCCTGTGCTCTAGAGCC
>NW_020174923.1:18342295-18342461 GCF_003031525.2 Neophocaena asiaeorientalis asiaeorientalis
CACATGTAAGTGATATAATATGGTATTTGTCTTTCTCTTTCTGACTTATTTCACTTAGTATGATAATCTCTAGTTGCATTGCCCTACTCTTTTTTTTTTTTACCATTTTGCTTCTTTTTTTTAAGACATTTTTTTAATTTTTATTTTTCCTATTTTTTTTTTTTTT
>NW_020174923.1:18345332-18394109 GCF_003031525.2 Neophocaena asiaeorientalis asiaeorientalis
CTCCGCAGCATGTGGGATCTTCCCTCACCGGGGCACGAACCCGTTTCCCCTGCATCGGCAGGCAGACTCTCAACCACTGTGCCACCAGGGAAGGCCCCTAGTCCTTCTTCTTGTTTGTTTTGTTTTACTTTTTTTACTGAAGTAGAGTTGATTTACAATGTTGTGGCAATCTCTGCTGTACAGCAAAGTGACTCAGTCATACACACATACACACATTCTTTTTTTAAAATATTCTTTTCTGGACTTCCCTGGTGGCGCAGTGGTTAAGAATCCGCCTGCCAATGCAGGGGGACGTGGTTCGAGCCCTGGTCCGGGAAGATCCCACATGCTGCGGAGCAACTAAGCCCATGCACCACAATTACTGAGCCTGTGCTCTAGAGCCCACGAGCCACAACTACTGAGCCCGAGTGCTGCAACTGCTGAAGCCCACACACCTAGAGCCTGTGCTCCGCAACAAAAACAAGCCACCGCAATGAGAAGCCCACGCACCACAGCGAAGAGTAGCCCCCGCTCGCCACAACTAGAGAAAGCCCGTGCACAGCAACGAAGACCCAACACAGCCAAAAATAAATAAATGAATAAAAAGACCTCTCTGTTAAAAAAAGAAAAAATTCTTTTCCATTATGGTTTATCATAGGATACTGAATATAGTTCTCTGTGCTATACGGTAGGACCTTGTTGTTTATCAATCCTACATATAATAGTTTACATCTGCTAATCCCGCACTCCCAGTCCTTCCCTCCACCACCCCTCTCCCGCTTGGCAACTATAAGTCTGTTGTCTATGTCTGTGAGTGAGTCTCTTCCTGTTTTATAGATAGGTTCGTTTGTGCCATATTTTAGATTTCACATGTAAGTGATATAATATGGTATTTGTCTTTCTCTTTCTGACTTATTTCACTTAGTATGATAATCTCTAGTTGCATTGCCCTACTCTTTTTTTTTTTTACCATTTTGCTTCTTTTTTTTAAGACATTTTTTTAATTTTTATTTTTCCTATTTTTTTTTTTTTTTTTTGGCTACACCACGCAGCATGTGGGATCTTATTTCCCCCACCAGGGATCAAACCCACGCCCCCTGCACTGGAAGCGTAGAGTCTTAACCACTGGACTGCCAGGAAAGTCTGCCCTACCCCCTTTTTTTTTTTTAACCATTCTTTTGTTAGTGATTATCTGTCAAATTTGCACAGCTGCCTTTTTTTAATTTATTTATTTTTGGCTGCTTTGGGTCTTCGTTACTGAACGCAGGCTTTCTCTAGTTGTGGCGAGCGGGGGCTACTCTTCTCTGTGGTGCACAGGCTTCTCATTGCAGTGGCTTCTCTTGTTGCAGAGCACGGGCCCTAGGGACACGGACTTCAGTAGTTGTGGCTCGCGGGCTATAGAACGCAGGGTCAGTAGTTGTGGCACCCAGGCTTAGTTCTCCGTGGCATGTGGGATCTTCCTGGATCAGGGCTTGATCCCGTGTCCCCTGCGTTGGCAGGCGGATTCTTAACCACTACGCCACGAGGGCAGTCCCTACTCCTTTTTTTAATGCATTCTATCTGAAAGCAGAATCAAGGGCAGCCACTGGGATTTGGCAAATTAGGGCCACACCCTCCTCAGAATGAAGCAAAAAGTCCTTCATGTATTACCCATCTCCACAGAGATCTTTTCTCTCTATTAACGGGGTATTATTTTAAAAGGAAAGATTCTTTGTAGGACACCAGAAGGGGAGCCATTTGTAACCCTCTTTTAGAGGACCAGGACACATGAAAATTAATTGCAAGCCCTCAGGGGTGACAGTTGAACGATGCATCAAGGTGTATAAAATAAAGCAGAGGCCCTTCAGGAGGGTCCCAGCACAGACAGCCCCGCAGCTTCTCCTGCGGCACGTAGACCTCATTAGTCACTCATTAACACCCAGTTGTCTGCCCAAGTCACATAGGAGATGCCTGACTCTGGCCAACTCAGAAAAACCACAGATGAGCGGCAAGTTCTGCATGTATAAGTTTTCTGATTGCAAGGAAGTATCTGGTGAGCGAAAGGGACCAGTCCTTTTCCTGTTTTTCCAGTTTGAATCTGAGCAGAATACAGGTCTGGAAAAAATGCTTTGTCCTCAGAGATTCTGGAAAAATTCTAAGTAGGAAATATTTTGAAAAACCTTTTGAGCCAAGAACAGGCCAAGGTCCACATCGTCTTTCTCACCCAGAAGCCACCTGCTTCCTTCACTCCTAATTTAACTTCTTTGGGCCTCAATTTTGTCATCTGTAAAGTTGGAGAATAGTAGTGCCTATCTCACTGGGTTGCCGTTAGGACTAAATGAGTTAACAGCGGTAAAGTGATTAGCACAGAACTTGGCACAAGGCACTCAACAGGTGTTGAGAAACACCACCATCACCATTGTCACCTTCATTATTTTAGGTATTTCCAACTGTGTCCTGGCCTCTGTCACAGCCAGCTCTTCGCCCATCCCATTCTCTCTCAGTCATTATTTATCGTTGATCTGGAAATATTTCCCTTGGCTCCTGTTTTGTTCTCTCCACAGATTTTCTCCATATATTATCCACTTTACTTCAATAGCAAGAGCTTGACAAGGTCATTTTCATAACCCCTCTATCTTATGAGCGATCAGTGAACTGAATGGCACACAGGTAGAGGTAATTATGGCTCTACTAAAAAATAGCTGACCTTGGAAATCTACGTTTGAGAGCCAGAAGTAAGGTGACCGGCTATCCTGGGTGGCCTGGGACTGAAGGGGTTCCCAGGAGGTGGAATTTTTGGTGCCAAATCCAAAAAGTCCTAGGCAAACCAGGACAAGTATCACCATGGGCAGAAAAACATAATGTAGATCCTGGATTCAAATTCTGGAAACTGGATTCAAATTCTGATCCTGCCACCTCCTAGCTGTGTAACCTTGGACAAGTCACTTAACCTCTCTGAGCCTCAGTTTTTTCATCTGTAGAATGGAGATAACCAAAGTACCTATATAGGATTGTTGTGAGAATTAAATGAGTTAATGAATGTAAACAGCTCAGGATAGTACCTAGCACATAGTATGATATGTGTGATAGTATGATATATGTCATAGTACGATATATGTCACTTACTATTAGTAATTCAAAGTTGTGTAATATCAAAGCATAATAATCCAAATGTACAATAAAATCTGTTTTGACCAGATGCAATCTAACCTGGATCTTTAACTGAATTTTGTTTGTTTCAGTACTTCCCTTCTAAGTGAAAGGTACAAAAGCAGAACAAGCCAATATTTAGTTCTTCCCAAATGTAAAGTCCGGACATAGTCTTTGGTGCAGAATTGGTTTTGGCCCAAATCACCTATGTACATTTGCTGTACATGTCAATCATTGCTGGCCAGGAGTCATCATTGCTACTGCTGTTGATCCTGAATCAAGAACCGACTAAAAGAATTCCCTGGCTGTCCAGTGGTTAGGACTCAGCGTTTTCACTGATGAGGGCCCAGGTTCAATCCCTGGTCAGGGAACTAAGATCTTGCAAGCCTCGTGACGTGGCCAAAAAAAAAAAAGAAAAGAAAAATCCAAACACCTTTACTATACTATTCTAGAATCACCAGGACCAGGACAATGTAACCCTCCTTTAACCAGAAAACTCCATCATTCAGAACCTCCTCTACTCCCAAACACTCTAGTTTATCAAGGTACAGTATTACACTATTTTATATAAGAGACTTGAGCCACTCAGATTTTTTTTTAATTTATTTGTTTGTTTTTATTTCTGGCTGCATTGGGTCTTCGTTGCTGCACACGGGCTTTCTCTAGTTGCGGCGAGCGGGGGCTACTCTTCGTTGCGGTGCGCGGGCTTCTCATTGTCGTGGCTTCTCTTGTTGCAGAGCACGGGCTCTAGGCACACAGGCTTCAGTAGTTGTGTCACATGGGCTCAGTAGTTGTGGCTTGCGGGCTCTTGAGCACAGGCTCAGAAGTTGTGGCACACGGACTTAGTTGCTCCGCAGCATGTGGGATCTTCCCGGGCCAGGGCTCGAACCCGTGTCCCCTGCATTGGCAGGCGGATTCTTAACCACTGCGCCACCAGGGAAGCCCCGAGCCACTCAGATTTTGATATCCTTGGCAGGTCCTGGAACCAATCCCCCGCCCTCCCCAGTATACCAAGGAATGTCTATTCCTGTACTAGGGAAGCCAGTCCTAGTGATGCGTTTACATCACAAAGGTTAAGACAGTTGTTCGGAGTTGAACTGTGTCCCTCCAAAAGATATTGCCGTTAGGATTCTGCACCCAATTACAATGGGTGGTTATTTTCCCCACACTGCCGAGCAATTCTCTGACACCAGCTGGCAGTCCTGCAATTGAATTCAATTCTGACATTATCTATCTGGAGACAGCGTCAGACCCCACAGGATAAGGGCTCAGTCCTAAAAGTCTGCCCCCCACCCCACTTGCCAATTACAAGTCCAGGTTGTCACCTGTGCTTCTGACCAACCGGCTATGGATCAGAGGTACCAATGACCCCCTCCTTGGGTTTGATTGATTTGCTAGAACGGCTCTCAGAACTCTGAGAAACATATTACTTACTAGATTACAGATTTATTATAGAAGGATATAACTCAGGAACAGCCAGGTGAGAGAGCATAGGGGAAGGCAGGTGGGAAGGACATGCTCTCTGAACACACCACCCTCTCTGAATCTTCAGTCCTTTGGTGTTTTTACAGAGGCTTCCCTATGTAGACATGATTGATTAAGTCATCAGCCATTGGTGACTGAACTCAAATTCCAGCCCCTCTCCTGTCTCCCGAGGTTGGGGTGGGAGAGACTGAAAGTTCCAGCCCTCTGATCACCTAGTTGGTCTTTTTGGCAACCAGCCCCCAGCCTTAGGTGCCATCCAAAAGTCACCTCATTAACATAACTCCATGCTGGACACCACCGAGAGGGGAAAGATAAGGCATGCCCTACCATAAATCCAAGGTGATATAAGGGAAGGCTTCCTGGAGGAGGTGGACATTGAATGATAAGTAAGAAAACTTAGACCCATGGAGATGAGAAAAGGAATAACCCAGGGACAGGAACAGAACAGGCAAATGCAGGAGACAGGATGGAAAGAGCAAGAATTGTGAGCACTTTGAATTTGCTGGGTCTTGGCCTACCTTAAGGGAAGCAGTGGGACAGATACTTGGAAAGGTATCAATAGATTCGGAGGTGATCCTCCAGGGCATTGAATGCCTAGCAAACAATAAAGAACCAATAAACCAGAACCCTCGATAAGATGGATGTTTATTTTGTTTGTTTGTTTCTCCTGCTGCATGCGGGATCTTAATTCCCTGACCAGGGAGCTAACCCGTGTCCCCCTGCACTGGACCGCCAGGGAAGTCCCTGTTTCTGTACTTCTTAAAAAGAAGCGAGATTTTAAGTGATATTAATCTATTGGACAGAATTTCTCTGTTGAAGCACAACATATGTGAACATTCCTAGCATACTGCCTGGCACACAGTAGGTGATCAATAGATATATAAGCTAATTATTTTAATGTTAGTCAAGGAAATCGTACAATCCACACTTCAGTACAGGAAATGATTCTGGAATGGTGGAAACAGTCTTAACGCAACCCCAGTCTGTCTGTGCTTCAGAATTTTCCTCCTTTTTTCTAAGGAGGGTGTTTTCTTTAATTCAGACACATTTGTCTGTGAAAAACATGATCCCCTGTGGATTCATTAAACAAATGCTTATCTAGAACCCTTTATGTGTCAGGCAGTCATTCAGGCATTGATGACAGACGTTGGAAAACAAGACAGAAATGTCCCTGCCCTCCCAGAGGTTCTAATCTAGCCAGAGAGACAGACAACAAACAAGTAAACAGACAAATGAGTAAACAGGACGATGCTTGATAGCAATAGGGCTATGGGAAATATAAAGCAGGGGGAATAATTCATTCAACGTTCTTTGAAACAAAATATATGAGCATCTACGACAGGCCAGGCACTGTGCTGGGTGCTGGAGATAAATCAATGAGCACAACCTGACTGAGGGATCCCTGCCCACTGGACCTTATGTTCCAGCTCCCAGAAGTGTTGGAGAAGCCTCCTTGAGGATGAGACTTTTGAGCTGAAGGGGAAGTCTCTCCAAGAACGTGGCAGGGAGAAAAGCAGATGCATAGGGCCTAAGACAGAAAGGTGGCTTCCAGGAACAGAAAGGAGGCCAGTGGAGCTAAAAGCAAAGCAGAAGGGAACTGACACTCTGTGGAAAAATCCACAGGTTCCCAGACTTCCACACTAGTTGGGCACGGGAGTCCTGGGACACTGGGTCTGGGAATGGAGATAGGAGATGGGAAGATTTTCACTTCCTTCTTCCACTGACCCATTTTTCCTGTGCCTGGGACAGAACCCTGAAAGGGACATGTCCAGCTTTCTAATCTGAAACACCCAGGGAAGTGAGAATACAGGTGAGGAAGCACTCGTGTGCCACCACCCTCCAGGCCAGGAGCCCATCAGTCCTCTCTAAACTTTGGAGACTTCCTCTGCTACGTGCATTTCCACTCTTTTACTGGTGGGAGTGGAGGCACCCAGGGCAATGCGCCCTACTGGTTATAACTAGATTCACACCACACCCCACCCTACCCCCTACCACCCCCGAATCCAAGAGCCAGCCACCTCTCTCTTCTCTTTTTTTTCCAAGCTTAGAATTTATCTGCCCCCAGGTGTGGAACAGTGTGAGATAAGCTGTGTTTTGATCTGCTTTGCTTGGTTCTATTTGTTTTCTCCACCTAGGGAATTCCCCCCACCCCCAAGCAGCCTAGACAAACCCACTTTCGTTCTTGTGTATTTCCCACCTCTGGGTGTGAAGCTGTCAGACCCAACCACTGGCAAAGAAAGCCATCTCTACAAGGGCAGCTTCTCTACAAAGGTGTAACAGGATTCTTTTGGAGGTAATTTACACTGGAAGTAGATGTTGGAAGTTATTCTTCATTTGCAGCTCACTGGCATTTCACACCAGAACAAAGCTCACTGGTCCTAGAGGTAAGGGGCCAGGTCAGTAATGCCTTTTGTATCTCTCTCCACCGCCCCCCCCCCCACACACACACACACACTGTACCCCCCCCCACACACACACCCTGTGATTTCCCACCTTTCTTTTTACTTCAGAGGAAAAAGAGGAGTTCCGAGCCACAAACCAAGAGCTGGCAGCAGGGACAGGGTGGATCAGGGCCTTCACTTCAATAGCCCTGACACTCATTGTGGTGTAAGAATGATCCAGCCTCCCTCGCCCCAGGGCTCAGCACTTCCTCCGCTCCCCAGCCACTTCTGGGAAGGCTCTCTTGCACTTACCGGGAGCGCTGAGAGATTGGCTTTGTTTCTTAAATTGCAAGAACTCCCATCCACCATGGATTAAGAGGTGCCGAGGTGAGAACTTGGAAGAAGCCCAAAATGGCAGTTTTCTAGAAGCTGGTGGAGTCGATATTGTCTGCCTGCTGAACAATCTTGGAAAGAGTCTTCTAGGTAGAAAAACCCAGGAAGCCAAGGGAGCAGACACCCCAGTTCCCAGCCCTGGGAGGAGACAGTGGGGTCACCAAGGGGCGGCTTAGAGAGGCTTCGCCCGTTTCTGTAACCAGCCAGCCCTGATCCCTGGCTTTGATGCGGACTGTTGATTGATATTGACTCTTTCCAGTTTTTTCTAAAGGGCAAGCCCCCACTCCCACCTTCCACGTGGTTGTCCTTTAAGCCCTCCTCGACAGATTCTTTGAAGCCACGCTGATAAAAAGATAATAATAATAATAACTCAGAAACCACTCAAGACCGTCTGCTGTCCATACTCTCAACCTCAAAATAGTTTACATTTAAAGAACACTTCACAATTTCCACACCCCTTCCCCCATAAATTACTGATTTGAATTTCATGACAAACCCTTGAGGTAGTAGGTAGCAGTTATTAGCCCCTTTTTTCCTGCAGAGGAAACTGATGCTCAGAGAGGTTAAGAAACTTGTCCAAGGTCACCCTGCCAATATACAGGAAGTGGTGAAATAAAGACCCAGATCCAAGCACCCAGAGTCCTAGTTCAAAAGGCCATTCCTGGGACTTCCCTGGTGGCGCAGTGGTTAAGAATCCTCCTACCAATGCAGGGGACATGGGTTCGAGCCCTGGCCCGGGAAGACCCCACATGCCACAGAGCAACTAAGCCCGTGCACCACAACTACTGAGCCTGCGCTCTAGAGCCCGTGTGTCACAACTACTGAAACCCACGTGCCTAGAGCCCATGCTCCACAATAAGAGAAGCCACCGCAATGAGAAGCCCGTGCTCGCCGCAACTAGAGAAAGCCCACGCGCAGCAACGGAAGACCCAACGCAGCCAATAAAGAAATAAGTAAGTAAATAAATAAATAAATTTATTTTTTTAAAAAAAAGGCCATTCCTAGTTCACTCTGTCCCTCTGCTGCATGGAACCTCAGATCCGCCCAGATCTTGGTGGCTGGCAAACAGAGACCACATGTGCTCAGGCTGGTGGGGGAGGAAGTGTAACAGGCATTCCCGCCAGGGGTGGCAGCATGTGCACTGTGACAGCTTCATTACAATGATTAAATTGTCCTGTGTCAGTGACAGATTGGAAGACTGGGAGGCAGGTGGACCACGAACCTGAAAGCACCTCTGGGACAGCCCAAGCAACATGACCTATCCATCACCGGGAGCTGGCAGGGCCCATGAGCTCCCCCAGTGGTTCCGGGACGAGACAGCCAGGGGGGCCCTGAGGGCCAGATGTTATCTCCTGCCATTTGCCTCTAAAATTCATCATTTCTTGGCGTGAATTGATGGAGGAGGCATAAAGGGGTGGTATAATGGGGTAGCACTTTTAATTGCTTTCTGACCCCCATTTAAGGCAGCCTCAAGGGGGAAGTTCCCCAAAGGTTAAATGACTTTAGGTGATGAACAGGAATACAATTAGACAAGTCAGCCAAGAGGGATCAGAGGCCTGTGGAGGGCAATTTGGCAGAATCGGACTTTTAAACGAATGAATTTACCCTACAGATATATTCTCTCATGGGCCAAATGAAGCATTCACAAGGACATTCACACTTGTCCATGTGTTGAGCAAATAAATATTAAACATTGCAGATACAGCAGGAAACATGCCAAAACAGCTGCCCTCATGAGCTTTCGTTCCAGAGAGGAAACATTTAATCCATTCGCCCAGTAAATCTTTACTGAGCCTCTACTATATGCTAGACATTGTTCTAGGATAGGGCTGCCAAATAAAATATAGGCTACCCAGATAAATTTGAATTTCAGATAAACACTGAAATATTATTTAGTATAACTATGTTCCTGGGGAGGGATGGACTGGGAGTTTGGGGTTAGTAGATAACACAGGGAACTATATCCATATCCTGGGATAAACTCTAATGGAAAAGAATATAAAAAAGAATGTATATATTTGTATAACTGAGTCACTTTGCTGTACGGCAGAAATTAATACAACATTGTAGGACTTCCCTGGTGGCGCAGTGGTTAAGAATCGTCTGCCAATGCAGAGGACACAGGTTCGATCCCTGGTCTGGACAGATCCCACATGCCGGGGAGCAACTAAGCCCTGTGCCACAACTACTGAGCCAGCGTGCTGCAACTACTGAAGCCTGTGTGCCTAGAGCCCGTGCTCCGCAACAACAGGAGCCACTGCAATGAGAAGCCCGCGCGCCGAAATGAAGAGGAGCCCCCGCTCGCTGCAACTAGAAAAAGCCCGTGAAGCCACAGAGACACAACGCAGCCAAAAAATAAAATTAAAATTAAAAAAAAATTAATACAACATTGTAAATCAACTATACTTCGATAAAAAAATAAACTAAGGGCTTCCCTGGTGGCGCAGTGGTTGGGAGTCCGCCTGCCGATGCAGGGGACACGGGTTCGTGCCCCGGTCCGGAAAGATCCCACATGCCGCGGAGCGGCTGGGCCCATGAGCCATGGCCGCTGAGCCTGTGCGTCTGGAGCCTGTGCTCCGCAACGGGAAAGACCACAACAGAGAGAGGCCCGCGTACCGCGAAAAAACAAACAAACAAAAAAAACAAAACAAAAAAAAAATAAATAAATAAACTAAAAAAACCAAGAAGTATGGGATATCCTTACACTAAAAAGTTATTCACTGTTCATCTGAAATTGAAATTTAACTGGAGGGACTTCCCTGGTTGCCCAGTGGTTAAGACTCTGCGCTTCCACTGCGGGAGGCGTGGGTTCAATCCCTGGTCGGTGAACTAAGATCCCACATGCTGCGTGGCATGGCCAAAAATATTTCTTCAAAAAGAATTTGTTTTTAAGAAATTTAACTGGAAAGCCTGTATTTCAATATGCTAACTCTGGCAAACCTATTCTGAGAACATTGTTTATAGGAGCAAAAGTTCAGAAACAACCTAAGTGTCCATCCACAGGGGACTTGTTAAGTAAATTATAGAAAATCCAAACAATGGGAAATCATCATCCAAAAAATAATAAGGCAAATTTATATGATGATTTGGAATTATTTCCAAGATGCAGAGTTAGGTGAAAAGAAGGAGGTTCAAAACAGTGTATAAGTTATCCCACCATCTGGTAAAGAAAAAGAAATATGGAGATATGTGCATATATGCTCATAGACTGTCTTGGGAAGGTGGCCAGAGACAGGTAACTCATGCTTCTGCAGAAGGAGAACAAGAAAACTAGGGGAAAACAGCAGTACCCCTCCTATACCTTTTGAATTTTGATATAAATCCATATATTACTTATTTTAAAACAACTTCTTTATCTCTGTGTGTGTTTTAAGATATCTTTGCTGGTAGGGCTGTAAGATTCGTAGAGAGAGTTGCCATAGCCTCCCTGAAGGTCTTCGACAGTCAGGATTTCAGGATGGTCCAGGAGGCAGGAGAAGGGACAGAATGACCTTGGAGGGTCACTCAAGTTCAGCATCAAGAACCGTGGCACACACACAGGACCAGGTACATAATTTTCAGGGCCCAGTACAAAATGATGTCTCCTTGTTCATGAATTCTTAGGAATTCCCAAAATGGTAACAGCAGAGGTATTTCAAGTATGGGTTCCTTCTAAACGCAAAGCAGAGAAAACCCACACGACTGCTGGGTGGTTCCTTTGAATAGGGGCACCCGGGAACATAATTCCTCACACACAGCCATTTTCCACACTCACCACTACTCCAGTCGTGAGCTCAGAAGAGAAAGCAAAACAATAAAATAAATATAAATCAAAGCCAACCATGTTAATAAAAGGGATCCAAGGGTCAGTGTGGCAGACGAAACATTAGAATTCAGATAGCTTTAGGATCTTCCCGGACAAATTACACAAATGGCTGTCAGAGGTGTCCCAAAGTTCACACAAAATATGCCTCCTGGCTCATTGAACTCCCATTCCCCGGCAGTAAATTATTCACTGAACAAGCTGGAGCTGGTACAGCTGTTGTCCCAACATAGGCCTGATGCCCACCCAGAAAACTACTCAATAATTTGTACGGAAGGTGACCCAGCACTAAATCCATCTCTCCCTGAGCAGAGGCATTTGCTTCAGGGGAAGAATCCTCCATACTGCCTCCGGCCTCCTTTTGGAACCAGGCACCGAGTCCCCATCGAGGGGCCACAGGTGGCCTTGCAGCCCCAGAGCAGCACCTCCTAACCCAGCAGTCAGCGAGCTTGGGAGGCCAAGGACACCAGAGGGAGGCCTCCAGTGGGTGAGAAGGAAAAAGGAGGAGGTCGGGAAAGGAAAGAAAGAGACCCTGCAGGAGAAGAGATTACAGGCTGAAGAGGGAGGGATGGAACGAGGAAGAGGGAAGAAATATAAGCTTTGAGACAAAGTCTGTGGTTCCAGAGTGGCTTCTACCCCCTTACCGCCCCGATCTCAGCTTCCGGAAATCCTTCCCATCCTTGAGGCTCAGCTCAAACGACGCTTCCTCAAGGGAGCTTTCACTGATTGCCGCAGAGCAATGCTGCCACAAAAAGAAATAGCAATAACCTTGATGGAGAGTGTACCACGTACCACCTGCAGCATGTCATTTAGTTCCCCCCAACCCTTTGAAGTGCCGCCCCAATTTTTCAAATAAAGAAATCGAGGTATGAAGAAGCTTAGTAACCTGCCCAAGCTTACACAGGTGACACATGGTGCAGCTAGAACCAGAGAGTGACTTCAGAGCCTTCACTTTTAACCACTCAGTGCTACAATTTCCTTCTTCTGCCTCACCCTGTGCCCTCAAGTGGCTCAGACTTTGCTTGCGGTTCAAACTTCACCTCTCCACACCCACCTCTGGGACTCTGTCTCACTCATACCCCTGTTCCTCTAGGAACCCAGTATGATGTCTAGCACACAGTAGGTACTCAATAAATATCAGTTCCATTCCTTTCTCTAGTCAGACACATGTACAAAAAGTACTGTGTCTCAGGACTTCCCTGGCGGTTCAGTGATTAAGAATCCACGCTCACTGCAGGGGGCACGGGTTCGATCCCTGGAGAGGGAACTAAGATACCACATCCCACATGCCATGCAGTGCAGCCAAATAAAATAAATTAAAATAAAATAACAGTTATACTATCTAAAAAAAAAAAGTACTGGGACTTCCCTAGTGGTCCAGTGGGTAAGATTCCACACTCTCAATGCAGGGGTCCTGGGTTCGATCTCTGGTGGGGGAACTAGATCCTGCATGCATCTGCAACTAAAAGTCCACGTGCCGCAACTAAAGGCTCCACATGCCGCAACTAAGACCTAGCACAGCCAAAATAAATAAATGAACAAATAAATAAATATTAAAAAAAATAAAAACATCATCTAAAAAGAAAAAAAAAGTACTGTCTCAGCTACAGACTGGGAGAAAATATTTACGTATCACATACCCCACACAGGATTTGTATTCAGAATATAATATAAACTGTTATAACTGAAAAAAAGAAAATAGGCAACTCAATTAAACAATGAGTAGGGAGCTTCCCTGGTGGCGCAGTGGTTGAGAGTCCGCCTGCCGATTCAGGGGACACGGGTTCGTGCCCCGGTCCGGGGGGATCCCACATGCCGCGGAGCAGCTGGGCCCGTGAGCCGTGGCCGCTGGGTCTGCGCGTCCGGAGCCTGTGCTCCGCAAGGAGGAGAGGCCACAGCAGTGAGGGGCCCGCGTACTGCCAAAAAAAATGAGTAAACAATATGAACGATGCTTCACCAAAGAGGACATAAGGAGGCCAAATAAGCACATGAAAAGCTGTTCAGTATCATTAGTCATTAGGGAAATGCAAATTTAAATTATAATGAGATATCACTACATACCTATTAGAATGACTAAAATTAAAACTACTGACAATTCCAAATTCTGGCAATGATGTAGAACAACTGGAACCCTCATACATTGCTGGTGAGGAAGAAACGAACATTTATGTCCACACAAAAACCTGCATATGTATATTTATAGCATCTCTGTTCATAATTGCCAAAAACTGGAAATAGCCCAAATGCCTCTTAATGGTTGAATGGATAAATAAACCAAGTCCATCCAGACAATGGAATATTACTCAACAATAAGAAAGAACAAACTTTTGGCATACACAACCTGGATGAATCTCAAAAGGGTTTATGCTGAGTGAAAGAAGCCAGTCTCAAAAAGTTCCATGCTGTAGATGTCATTTATATAACATTCTCAGATGATAAAACTATAGGGATAGAGAACCGATCAGTGGTTGCCAAGGGTTAAGTATGGAGAGGGGTGGAATAAAGGGATAGTACAGGGAACTTTTTGGAGTGATGGAACAATCCTGTATCTTGATTGTGGTGGTGGTTATATAAATCTATATATGTGTTAAAATTCATATAACTATTCACTAGGATGGCTATGATCAAAAAGACAAATAATAAAATTGTTGGTGAGGAGGTGGAAAAATTGGAACCCTCATACATTGCTGATGGGAATGTAAAAGGGTACAGCCACTTTGGAGAACAGTCTGGCAGTTCCTTAGAAAGTTAAACATAAAAATTAAAAATAGAGTTACCATATGACCCAGTAATTCCACTCTTAGGTATATGCCCAAGAGAACGAAAGTATATGTCCGGATAAACGAAATGTGGTACATCCACACAATGGGATATTATTCAGCTTTTAAAAAGGAATAAAGTAGTGATACACACTACAACAGGGATGAGTCCCAAAAACATTAAGCAAGTGAAATAAACCAAGAGATTTCCCTGGTGGCGCGGTGGTTAAGAATCTGCCTGCCAATGCAGGGGACACAGGTTCGATCCCTGGTCTGGGAAGATCCCACATGCTGTGGAGTAACTAAGCCCTTATGCCACAACTGCTGAGCCCACATGCTGCAACTACTGAAACCCACGTGCCTGGAGCCTGTGCTCCACCACAAGAGAAGCCACCTCAATGAGAAGCCAGCGCACCGCAACGAAGAGTAGCCCCTGCTCACCGCAACCAGAGAAAGCCTGCGTGCAGCAACGAAGACCCAACGCAACCAAAAAAATAAAATAAAACTTAAAAAAATAAAAAGAAATAAACCTGACACAAAAGGCCACATGTTGTGTAATTCCATTTATATGAAATGTCAAGAATAAACAAATACACAGAGACAGAGAGTAGATTCATGTTTGCCAGGGGTTCGGGAAAGGAATAAATGAGGAATAACTACTAATGGGTATGGGGTTTCTTTGGGGAATGATGAAAATGTTCTGGAATTAGTGGTGATGGTTGCACAGCTTTGCAAATATACTAAAAGCCACTTAACTATGTGCTTTAAAAGGGTGAATTTTATGTTATGTGAATTATATTGACAGAAAATTCTAGAACTCTACACCCACAGAAAAAAAATTTTCTTTTAAATCAGATTTAATGCAATAAAGTCTTATGCCTGAAGGGCAGGAACCGAGTTCTCACCTGCTATGTAAGGTGCCTCACACACTAAATACTTTGGACAGGGGTTCCCAGACTTGGCTATACCTTGGAACCCCCTGGGGGAGGGGTCTTTAAGAATTTGTGATACCGGGCAGCTACCCCTAGACATTCTGATTTAATTGGTCTGGGGTGTGATTGGATATTGAGAGTTTTTAAAGCTTCCCAAGTGATTCTAATAGGCAGCGAAATTTGAGAACCACTGACTTAGGAAATGGTTGATGGACAACCATTCCTGGGAGCCAAAAGCCAGCCCTCCTCCCCACCTCCACCTCAGAGCAGTCAGATCAGATTTGTCCTTGGCAAAGAGAACAGTTACAATCTTTCCCGCTGTTCACCATGCAGGACAGAAACAAATCAGAAAATTCTTTCCAGTTCCTTAAGGGCCACCGCTCTCTCTGCAGACATGTGGTTGATGAGACCATCAGCAAATCTTTGGAGGGAGGGTCTGTTCTGCAACACCCTGCCCCGCCATCCTCTTCCGGCTCTCTGTGGCTGCCACCATTTACAGCTGCGGGTAGGGAAATGAAGGAGGAAGCCACTTAATAAACACATGCTCAGTACGGTGTAGCAAGTTGTCTAAGTGACCCTTCCCAGGGACATTCATATTTTCAAAGAAGACTCCCTGCAACACAAAGGCCTGGATCTCTAAGGATGGAATTTCAGATGCTAGTAGGGGTGATTTTGAGGGAGAGGGTCTCTTCCCTTGACTTTTCAGGCATGTGTCTAGACTGGTCCTGATTGTTTGGCCTGCCTGTTTTCTTAGAGAATGAGATCCTAGCTAGCAGCGTTCCATTTATTTCATGACGTGGTTTGAATTGCAATTTCATTCCGTTGTGATTAGGCATTGTCTGTGGCATTTATGGCTTTTCTAAGCCAAGCAATCTCACACTTCATTGAAATCCCTTTTGTATTATCCATATTTTGTATTATTATCCTGTTGTTTCATGCAGGTGAGTCTTTTCTCAGTCTTAGTTATTAAGACTTGGTTGCAGATTACAAAAACCAACTCAGGCAACCTCAAGCAACAGGGGAGTTTACAATAGGATTACAGGTGGGACCAGGAAAAGGTAAGCCTGAGGGAGAGCAGGCATCCCGGCATCTCTGGTCAAGATCAGGGAGTAGGACCTGATCTTAGAGTAGAACCTGATCTTAGAGTAGAACCTCCATCCTAGTGGATAGGGAAGTTAGATCTCAAAGAATAATAATCACCCAACATTAATTGAACATTTACCGTGTACCAGGCACTGTTCTAAATTTTTTTTTCTTTTGGTTGCATTGGGTCTTCGTTGCTGCGTGCGGGCTTTCTCTAGTTGTAGTGAATGGGGGCCATTCCTCGTTGCAGTGCGCGGGATTTTCACTGCGGTGGCTTCTCTTGTTGTGGAGCACAGGCTCTAGGCATGCGGGCTTCAGTAGTTGTGGCACGTGGACTCAGTAGTTGTGGCTCACATGCTCTAGAGCGCAGGCTTAGTAGCTGTGGCTCACGGGCTTAGTTGCTCCGTGGCATGTGGGATCTTCCCGGACCAGGGCTTGAACCCGTGTGCCCTGCATTGGCAGGCGGATTCTTAACCACTGCACTACCAGGGAAGTCTCTAAATTCTAAATATATTAATTCATTCAATCCTAAGGATAACCCTATGAGATTATTCGTACATTATTATTATTATGAATATATGACTATTACTACTCCCATTTTACAAATGAGGAAACTGAGGTACACAGAAGATAAGCAACGGTTCGAAGGTCTTCCAGCTGGCATTTGAACTCAGGTAGTCTGGTTTCAGAACCCACGTATTTAACCACCATGTGAATGGTGCCCCTGGGGTTGTGCAACCTGTGGGCAACCTGTACACTCATACCTGGTGTCCCTGACCACAAAGTATGGACTAGATCAGTGTTTCTCAACAGGGGCCGCCGTGTATGAGTGGGCCAGAGCATTGTGCGCCAGATAATTTGTTGTGCGGGACAGTCTCAACCCCATTTACTAAATGCTAGAAGTAGTAAACCCTTCAGTCATTGGGAAAATCAAAACGCCCCCTGGGAAAGTACCAGCCTCAGTTGAGAACCACTGGGATAAACAGACGCCCCCAAAGGTGTCTGTCTACTTCTCTATTTTAGGAGCCCCTTGAAGCTAATAACTATGTGTCTTCTTTTCCTCCTCCTCCAGCATTTGGCCTAAAGATACCCAGAGTCCTCGCCCCAGTCCTCCCTCCCCAGAATTTGCCTGGGCATCCAGTTTTATTGACCTGGGATGACAGGGATGAAAATATGAATCATACATGGTAAATTCATTTCCATCAAGATTTCAAGAATGTACAACGATTTTCACAGTTTAAGAATTAGACATTTCTATGAAAAAAAGGCACTACAGTTAAATTTTTTTTAATTTTGCAAAAGAGAAAAGTACCTCTAATCCTACCCCCTGCATAACTGCTCTCAGTTTTGTGTGTTACTTCCATTCCCTGTTTACACCTGTTCTCACAGTGAACACAGTTATAGGCAAAGAGTGTACCTTCTGGGGTTCTGCTATCTTCACGTAACACTTAGAAATGTTTTCTGTGTGGTTACACGGTCTTCATAACGAATGATCTTTTTAAAGTCTGCATGGTCTTCCATTGCACAGATCTACTTTAATTTTAAACACTCTCCCAAGTGTTAAATGTTTAGCTCATTTCCATGTTTATTGATTTTTGGGTTCTTGCTTTACCAGTAATGCTGCAATATGTATTTTTATACACATAGCTCTGCTTCTGTTTTAATTATTCAGATAATTCCCAGAACTGGGATGACTGAGTCAATGGGTGTGGACATCTCCACGGCTCTTGGCACAAAGTTCTGTATCACTTTCCCAGAGATATGTACCAATTTACAGTGTTTCCTGGTAGTCTATGCCTGCCCCAATTTCACTACAACTTCACCAGCATTAAGGACTCTCATTTTTGGGCTTCCCTGGTGGCGCAGTGGTTGAGAGTCCGCCTGCCGATGCAGGGGACACGGGTTCGTGCCCCGGTCCGGGAGGATCCCACATGCTGCGGAGCGGCTGGGCCTGTGGGCCATGGCCGCTGAGCCTGCGCGTCCGGAGCCTGTGCTCCGCAACGGGAGAGGCCACAACAGTGAGAGGCCCACGTACCACAAAAAAAAAAAAAAAAAAAAGGACTCTCATTTTTTAAAATAATCCATCCACATATGTAAAGTGGTGGTTTTTCAAGTTGGCTTAAATTTGCATTTCTGTGATTTTATGTATTTTCCTAGTGCTGTTTGTTATTTGTATTCTTCCTTACATTAATAAACTATATGTAAAGTCTAGAATGGAAATTATTATCTTCATTTTACACATTAGAACCCCACTCAGAGAAGTTACAAAAAGTTGCCCAAGCTCACGGAGCTGCTCAAACTAGAAGGAAAAATTTTGACCTGCCTAGTCCAGTGCTCTTTCCACCCCACCCCATAGCTCAGCCTGCTTTAGCTCAGACAAGCTCAGTGCTGAAATCACGAGCAAAGGAGGGGCTCGCTCGAAAGGCCTCTCTCTGAGCTCTGTAGCTAATGCCCATCTGGCTCCAAGTTTCCAACCCAGGTCTAAAGAGGTACTCAGAGGCAGCCCCCAGAAAGGATCCCGGCACCCCGTTCTCCTTCCCTGCCTCTTCTGCTCCAGGTCCTGTAGTATTTCACCTCTGATAAATTCCTAAGCATGGTGGGGAATTCCCTGGCAGTCCAGTGGTTAGGACTCTGCACTTTCATCTCCAAGGGCCTAGGTTCAGTCGCTGGTGGGGTGGAACTAAGATCCCACTGCCTACACAGCATGATCAGAAAAAAAAAAAAAATTCCCACACCTGGCTGCTTCCCAACACCCATTAGGAGAACCCTTCCTACTTCCCATGCCCAGGTCCCTGGTCCGTGGAATCAGAGTTTTCAGGGTTTGGGGCCTGAGGATCTATAGTTTTTAACCCCCTCCTAGGTGAGACTCACCTAGGTTTAGAACCCACTGCCTTGGGGTCCATAAGATCCCAAGGGTGCTTGTTAAAAACTCAGACTCCTGGCTGACCTTGGGCCTGGTGTGGGGCCATGGAATCTGCATTCCAACAAGCATGTTGTCCGCAGACCATACAAAGGGGACCTTTGAGGACTGGGAAAGGGCCTCTGCAGCCATCACTTTTCCAATTTAATCAAAATGTAGACGAACCTCAATAGGAAACAGCTCTTCCTTCTTCCCAGAGGAACCAGCTAGACTTCCTGAAATCCAGTTTGCTTGGCTAGCTCCAAAGCATTAGCATAAAAGCACTGGAGAGTGAAGGAAAAGAACAGCTCTTTTGCCCAAGAGAAAACCCTCCATTCCAAGCAGAAGGGGGGCCGTGGTGGACAGCGTGGCAGGTGGTGTTTATCTGTAATCATAGGCTATTCACCAAACTCCCAAACCGCCTCTTATATGCAAATTGTTCACCAGCAACCTCTCTTAGCCATTCGTCTTGGGAATTGATGGCAGTCGCCTTCTTTTTCCCTTTTCCAAATCAAACTCCTAAAGAGTCAGCAAAGCCTGGAAGCCACACAAAGGCATCACGTCCCGTGTCACAGAACAGGACATCACCCCAGAGGTGGACCACCAGCCCCGGGACTCAAAACAAGGAGTCGGGTTTGTTTACTGAGGCAAAATCACAAAGATGTTTTCACATTAAGTTCCAAAATAGTTCTCCCTGGAATTCTCTGGTGGTGCAGTGGTTAAGAGTCTGCCTACCAATGCAGGGGACACGGGTTCAAGCCCTGGTCCGGGAAGATCCCACATGCCGCAGAGCAACTAAGCCCGTGCACCACAGCTACTGAGCCTGCGCTCTAGAGCCCGTGAGCCACAACTACTGAGCCTACATGTCACAACTACCGAAGCCCACACGCCTAAAGAGAAGCCATCACAATGAAAAGCCCACACACCACAATGAAGAGTAGCCCCTGCTCACCGCAACTAGAGAAAGCCCACGCGCTGCAACCAAGACCTGATGCAGCCAAAAAATAAATAAATTAAAAAAAAAAAATCCAGCGTTCACGGATATTACTTGCAGTGATATCTGTAATATTTTTAAATGGAAATGATTTAATATTCAAGGGTAAGAGAATAAAAATTGTAGACATACAGTGGGATCGTAGTAAGGTCTTAAACAATAATGCTCTAGGGATTTCCCTGGTGGTCCAGTGGTTAAGACTCCGAGCTCCCAGTGCAGGGGGCCCGTGTCCCATTCATGGGACTAGATCCTGCATGCTGCAACTAAAAGATCCTGCGTGCAGCAACTAAGACCCGACAGTGGTCCTCAATCATGTTGCATATCAGAATCACCTGGGGAGCTTTAAAAAAAAAAATACAGATGTCAGAACCTCCAGGGGTGCAGTCTGGGAATCTGACTTTTAAAGCTCCCCCAGGGAGCTCTCTCATATGCAAGGCAATAAGGCCAAATGATTTCAATAGGTAGTTCTGGAATTTGGCTACACACTCAAATCACCTGGAGCATCTAAAAATCCCAGTGCCCAGTCTGGCACCCAGACTGATTAAATCAGAATGCCCGTGGGTGGACTCAGGCATTAGTATTTTCCAAAGCTTCCTGGGGGAACCCAAGGTGCAGCCAAGTTTGAGAACCACTGAACTGAAGGAATTCAGAGGTGATAAGAGGGCAGACTAGAGTGGCCAAGGAATCTTTCTGCAGGAGATGGGAACCGAGCCATGGCTTCAAGAATGAGCAGAAAAGAAGAAGAACACAATTTGAGGGTGGAGGACAGTATAAGCCAATATTTGACTTAGGCAAAAAATTCATGATGAGAAATAAGGCCAGGGGCATAGGGTGGGGACTAATATTGAGGGTCCAAGAATGCCAAGTAAGGGGCTTAACTTATACCTAAGAGGGAGTCATAGAAGGTCTTGAGCAAGGAAGTGGCATTTAAGATTTGGGGGAAGATAAAACTGGGAGTAAGTACACAGAGATCGGCTGGGGTCAGGGGGCCCAGATAAGAGACTATGAAAGATTTTCTGAAACCATAATACCTAACAAGGGAGAAGGTACAGAGACACACACATTCTCTCACGCTGCTGGTAGGTGGATAAATTGTTACAGCCTTCTGGAAGGCAGGGCAGCCCCAGCCTTTAGGGTGCCTTTGTTTGGACTGGAACAAGATACTCCTGCCTCCAGGGAGACACAAGCATGTGCCACAGTGCATGGCTGGGCAAGCAGAGCTGAAGCTGGATTTTCAGCCCTGGCTTGTTCCCCTTGATGCTGACCCCCATGTGCAACAAACAGCCCTTACAATTCTCTGCAACAGTTCTGCCAGAGGACAGGTTCACAAAGTTGTAAGACTGCACGTAATCAACCTCAGCTATGGATCACTAACTGTGGAGCATTTAGGGATTGTTCCTGCATCAGGGCACCAAGCTGACCATAGAGCCACATGCATGTTAGAAGTGCCCAAGAAAGCAGTGAGGGTTCCGGCAGAACTTGGACCGGGGCAGAGCACATCAGTGGCAAGCATCGCTGATCAGCTATCCAGTAGATACCCCTCTTCTGCCTTGATTCAGAACCCTGATTTTGGGTCTTGCCTGGTGACGCAGTGGTTAAGAATCCGCCTGCCAACGCAAGGGATGTGGGTTCGAGCCCTTGTCCAGGAAGATCCCACATGCTGTGGAGCAACTAAGCCTGTGCACCACCATTACTGAGCCTGTGAGCCTAGAGCCCGTGCTCCGCAACAAGAGAAGCCACCGCAATGAGAAGCCCGCGCACCGCAACGAAGAGTAGCCCCCCGCTCGCCGCAATAAAGAAAGTCCACACGCAGCAACGAAGACCCAATGCAGCCAAAGGAAAATAAAATCCCTTATTAAAAAAAAAAAGAAGAACACAGCAGTGTGCCCAGCACCAAAGATGACTCAGGATTAGTCTAAGCCATTCCTGGTCATTGCTATTGCCTTTGCCAGCAATTGGTCCAAAGGAGCATCTAACAGTTCTAGCTACCAATGATAAGAGGATCTTCCTCCCCCTCCAAAAAGATTAGTATGTAAAGTGGAAGCCCTTAGGCTGCCACCAAGACTTCCCATTCTTGTTTCCTGTTTGGAGGCCTATTGTGTGAGGATGTGATGTTGGAGCTGTGGCAGCTATCTTGCAACCATGAAGAATGTCAGAGATTCTCAGAGATCCTGAGCCAAGAGAATCTCAGAGATTCTGACTCAGTGCCCTGACCTTGCTGAACTGCTTAACTAATTCTCAGACCACTTACCTCCAGACTCCATGTTTTGTGAGATAATTAAATGCCTTTACAATTAAGTTACAGTTCTCTAGGTATTGTATTACTTGCAGCTGAACACATCTGAACATTCTGAATATTCACCAATTAAGTTGTTCAACAAAAATCTAGTGAGCTCCTATTTGATACTAGGGATTTAAAGACAGATAAGTTTGCAGCCCTCTGGGAGTTTAAATTCTAGAGGAGAAGACAGATAGTTAAAACAAATAAACCCATGTGACAAGTGCTCTAGCAGAGGTATGAATAAAGTACTATAGGATGACAGAAGACAAACTGACTTGCTCTGAGAATAAGAGGATATATAGATGGAGTTTTGTTTTATTTATTTATTTTTAATATGGTTATATTTTGAATTCTTGATTTTTTCCAGTTTTTTTTAAATGTATTTTTAAATTTTTATTTTTGTCTGCATTGTGTCTTCATTGCTGCTCGCAGTCTATCTCTAGTTGAGGCGAGCGGAGGCCACTCTTCATTGCAGTGCGCGGGCTTCTCATTGCAGTGGCTTCTCTTGTTGTGAGCACAGTCTCTAAGAGCGCAGGCTTCAGTAGTTGTGGCTGGAAGGCTCTAGAACGCAGGCTCAGCAGTTGTGATGCACGGGCTTAGTTGCTCCCCAGTGTGTGGGATCGTCCCGGACCAGGGATAAAACCGGTGTCCCCTGCATTAGCAGGCAGATTCTTAACCACTGCACCACCAGGGAAGTCCCAGATGGAGTTCTGTTTTAGACATTAGGTTTGAGGGATATCCAGGTGAAGATGTCTGTGATGCTGCAGGCAAGAGGTCTGGATTAAACATGTAAATTTGGGAGGCATCAGCGGAGGGCTAGTAGTTGAAGTCATAAGAGATGTTAGAATACATCTCCAATACATCAGTCAGAGATGCTTTCAACAGCTTAAAAAATGAGAATAGCAGGGTCAGGCCAGGACTGATGCATTCATTGGCTTAATTATGTCAAAAATCCTTGGCAGCATCTCTGTGATTGATTCTATTGGTCTTCTCCCCAGGCTCACAAGATAGATGCGGCAGCTTCAGGCACCATATCCTCGCATCTTGTTTAAAGGCATGAAAGGCTGCTTGTCCTCCCAAAATGGTCCCCTGAAATCCCTACCACCTAAACTTCTGCTCGTGCCCCACTAGCCAGGGCTATGTCGATGTGTCCACCCTTAAACAAATCACAGGCAAAGATAAATTATTTACTGTGATTTCTTGGACCAATCATGATCCATCCCCTGGCACAGAGGAAGGGTCACCTTCCGTGAACAAAAAGAAAAAGAATGATTGTTGAATGGGCCGCCCACAGTATCTGCCACTCACTGAGGAAGCCAAGAGATTAGACAAAGGCCTAAGACAGAGAACTGGGAACTTGTCAACATTTTCAGGATAGAAAAGAAAGGAGATGGAGGGCTTCCCTGGTGGCACAGTGGTTGAGAGTCCACCTGTCGATGCAGGGGACTCGGGTTCGTGCCCCGGTCCGGGAAGATCCCACATGCCACGGAGCGGCTGGGCCCGTGAGCCATGGCCGCTGAGCCTGCACATCCGGAGCCTGTGCCCTGCAACAGGAGAGGCCACAACAGTGAGAGGCCTGCGTACCGCAAAAAAACAAAAAAAGGAGATGGAGAAGAAATGATCAGAAAAGCAGGAGGGGAATTCCCTGGTGGTCCAGTGGTTAGGACTCTACGCTTTCACTGCCAAGGGCAAGGGTTCGATCCCCGGGGGTTGGGGGGGAAACTAAGATTCCACAAGCGCATCGCGCATCACAGCCAAAAAAAAAAAAGAAAGAAAAGCAGGAGGAGGAAGTCCCAGAATAAAAAAGAGTTTCCAGAAGGAAGAAGTGGTCAACAGCTTCAAACATTATAGGGAGGTCAAATAGATGAAAACAATCCTGGAGGCCATTCGTCCTGGTTAATAGGAGATCACTCTTGACCGTGGTAAGAGTGTTGCCAAGAACATAAAAGCATATTGAAAGGGGTGAGTGGGAAGTGAAGAAGTGAAGTGTACAGGAAAAGGGGAGGAACAAAATATGCAGCCAGAAGGAGAGGACTTGGAGGGAAAGCGGTATTGAACGTAGAGTCTGCCAGAATCCTAGACTACAGCTAGACTGGATTGGAAAAGCAGGAAGACTGACCAGCTTCCTCTACTGCATACTCATCAGGGACCTTCTTGGCCAGCTTGAGAGAGAGGATGAGACAGAAGAGCCCTTCCCACTCTGGCTCCATGACTAATTTCATCTCTCATGGGGCTTGGCATAAAAGCGGGACTAATCATGCTCTCCCACCATCTGGGCAATTACGGTCTCCCATCAGCTGGTATAAAATGAGGGGCTTGTGACGCTTAATGGCAACCCTGCCCCCCATCACATCTGGGCCTTCATCTATTGAATTAGCCAAATCAAGGGAAGTCTGGAGATGTATTGTGATTCAAGTGATGGAATAAATAACCCCGCGGCCAGGCTGCACTCCAAGTCTCCCCGCCTTCATGATGCTTAATTCGAGGAGGCTGAAGTGGCATGACTGGTTCTGCAAACACCATACGGAGGGACACAGTGTCTGGGCAAGAGGGTTGTAGTAGGAATACGCCCAGCCTGGATTCCTCCTGCGTGGAGCCTTCCCAGATCTTCCCCATCTGCTGTCTACCCTGGACCCATGAGCTAGAGCAAAGGGATGTCTCAGGTTGGGCTGGGGGAACCCCATGCTGGGCAGACACCCCCCTGCTCCACATCTTAGGAAGGACCGATATGAGAATTCTGTGATCCTAGGGTCCCTGTGTGCCCCTCTATCCTGGCACCAATCACACAGCATCAGAATCCTCCGGGAGGGACTTCCCTGGTGGCGCAGCGGTTGAGAATCTGCCTGCCAATGCAGCGGACACGGGTTCGAGCCCTGGTCCGAGAAGACCCCACATGCTGCGGAGCAACTAAGCTCACAACTACTGAAGCCCATGGGCCTAGAGCCCGTGCTCTGCAACAAGAGAAGCGACCGCAATGAGAAGCCTGCGCACCGCGACGAAGAGTAGCCCGCACTCACCCACAACTAGGGAAAGCCCATGTGCAGCAACAAAGACCCAATGCAGCCAAAAAAAAAAAAAAATACAATCCTCCAAGATTCCCTCTGTCCCATAGACGGCTGCTTGAGGGCCAGGACCAGAGCTGCCTGTTCACACCACTCTACACCCAGTGCCCAGAATAGGGATTGGCATAGAGCAGTACTCAAGAAGAGTTGGCCATGTGAGCAAACAAACGAATAGATGAAAGAATGAGAGGCTGCAGAGAATATATTCTGACCGCAAAACACTCCTCAAAGGGCATTTCTTCAGGAATTACCACATGTTCACAGGGGCTCCTCTTCTGGTCCCCTTTTGATTATGAAACACCTTCCCATCTGGTATATCATGATATTCTCAATCACCTTGATAGGTCGGGAAAGAAGAGGAAATAATCAAATGAAATTCCAAAACAGATTCAGTAGGGATCTTGTTGCCTCTGTCAGGGATGCAATTAGGGCAGAGAATCCCCTTCCCATTTGTGATTAATTAATTCTACAGCAGGGATTATATTTCCCATTTTACAGATTAAAACAAACAAGCAAAAACAAAACAGCTCAAAGAAACAAAGTACCTACTTGTGTTCACTTGGCAGGTAGATAGAACAGCCAGAACTGGAACCCAAGACAAACGCAACCCTCTTTCCGCTCTACCACCTTGGGCCTCTGCACCCCTTGCCTCCTTCCACCACTGTATTTCCAATTAACAAGGGTATCTTCTCCTCTGAAAGGACTGTACATCCCAAGGAGAAGCAAAGCTTCTGGGTAGAGGGTTTGAACACATCTCCAGGCCAACCTAATGCTTTGCCTGGATTTCTTTACTCCCAGCCTGGAATAGCCCCAGCCCCAACCTGCCAGGCGTTCAGAATAGAGCCTGTATATAGCCTTAGGCTTCCAGACGTCCTGTTGGCCCATCCTCCCAGGAGACACTCTGTCTTGCGGCAGTGGAATCAATTCAAGCCTCACTGAAGAGCTAGAGCAATGGACTCAGGAGCCAAGCCTCTCAGGGCAGAGAGAGCTACAGGAGAGGCAGAGCCCCTGGAGAGGCCTTGGAATTTGCTTCTGTGCTCTATTTCCCTTTTTAATTTCATCTATCCAGTTTAATTTTTTTTCCAGATTTTTTTTCTTATAAAAATAAGTCTTAACCATTGTGGAACATTCGGAAAAATACAGGTAAGCATAATTTTTTTTTTAAATTTTAAAAAGCAGAAATTCACATAAACTAGCCCACAGAGGAAAGCACTATTAACATTTTAATATATTTCCTTCTAGTCTTTTTCCTATGCATTTGTTACCTGGTTGACAATGCGTTCTATGTACAGTTTTGTATCCTTCTTCTTTTGCTGAAATGGAACAGCTTTGTTGATTTTTATTACAATAAAAGCAGCTCATCCTAGGCCTACATATACCTAGATAAACTTAGGAATGTCAGACAATGCAAAAACTATCAGATATTTGCAAAAACTATCAGATAGTTATGTTCGCCTACTGTATTTTAGATGCTTGGGGTACAAAGTCAAGCCAAGTCTTTCCTTCCAATCGAGGGAGAAGAACAACAAATAGGTAAGCAAGTAAATAAACAAGATAACTTCAGATTGTGGTGAGGGCTTTCAAGGATAATGATACGTAATACTAATATGTCAGAGAATAATGAAGGAAGCGGCAAGTAGGTAGGGGGGTGGGAAGGCCTCTTGAAGTAGCTGACATTTGAGCTGGAGCAAACTGGGATGTTTTTCCAATAGCCAGCGAAGACCCGTTGGATGCTGTTTCCACAGAGAGCCTGGTACCACCCACAAGGTACCAGGGCTCAGGCTCAAGACAGGGACTCATCTAACACTCAGCACGTATTTATGGAGCTTCGGCTACGGGCCGGGCACTGGAGATACAGTGAAGGACAAAGCAGGTGTGGTTCCTTTCCTCATGGTACCTATTTCCCAGTGGAGAGACAGACAGTAAACGAACCCTCCAATACATAAATACACATTTGTTAAGGACTATATGGTAGAAGCAAGGGAGAAGATGAGGGATCTACATTAAACTGGGTGATCAGAAAAGGATTCTCTAAGAGAGTGATGTTTAATAAAGAGTTGAAGGATAGAAAAGAGCCAGCAGGAGACAGCAGCAGTGGGGAGAATTCAGGTAGAGAGAGGGAGCGCATGTGCAAAGTCTCAGAGCAAGAAAGCACCAGAAGTGTCCAGGGAACGAAAGTGAATCCTGTTTGGTTAGATGCCCGCCATTCAGAGGGAGGGTGATCCTAAATGAGGCTGACAAGGTAGACAGGAGCTAGAAATGCTCAGTGGGCAAAGTGATGGGAAGCCAAGGGAGAGTTTTAAGCAGGGGAATAACAGGCTCTGGTTTATATATATACTTAATCGCTTTGGCTGCTATGTGAAAAGTGGATTATAGGTTGTAAGAGTGAAAGCTATAAGAAAGAACTGCGACTTGGATCTGGGAGAGAGGTGGATACAGCAGAAAGAAAGTTAAGACATTGGATTAATAGGATTTGGTGTCAAAATAGAGGTTTTTGGCTCGGGCACCTACACAGATGAACATGTCACTTAGAGATGGGGAACCCTGAGCTCCCTGGGAGCTGGAATTGGCACAGTAGATGGTAGGGGGTGTATTAAGACTGAAGCCCCTCCAGGCGCCAGAAGACCACAACGTCACCTTTTTTCTTTTTTCTTTTTTCTTTTTTTTTTTTGCGGAACGCGGGCCTCTCACTGTTGTGGCCTCTCCCGTTGCGGAGCACAGGCTCCAGACGCGCAGACTCAGCGGCCATGGCTCACAGGCCCAGCCGCTCCGCGGCATGTGGGATCTTCCCGGACCGGGGCACGAACCCGTGTCCCCTGCATCGGCAGGCGGACTCTCAACCACTGCGCCACCAGGGAAGCCCACCTTTTTCCTTTTTAATATTTATTTATTTAATTTATTTGGCCGCACCGGGTCTTAGTTGTGGCAGACGGGCTCCCTAGTTGTGGCATGCGAACTCTTAGTTGTGGCATGCATGTGGGATCTAGTTCCCTGACCAGGGCTCGAACCCGGGCCCCCTGCATTGGGAGCACAGGGTCTTAACTACTGTGCCACCAGGGAACTCCCACACAATGTCACCTTGATAGTTAATAATAGCTACTAGGGATGCTTCAAAGTTCAGCTTTGATCTCAATATATGACGAAAATTTCTGCTTTGACTTCATCCTTTGGAAGACTGAGTTGTGAAATGTGTCCTTCAATGACATTTCTGAACTTGTACATGATGGGTGATCACGTGGCCACATATTTTGCCATCATATCTTATATCTTGCCGGTATAACATCATAACATCAGTTATACAAACAGGGCCTGTCATTCAGGTTTGGTTTTGTTTTGTTTTTTGTTTTTTGTTTTGGGGTTGTTGGGTTTTTTTGGCTATACTGCACAGCATGCAGGATCTTAGTTCCCTGACCAGGGAGCAAACCCTCTGCCCGCTGCAGTGGAAGCACAGGGTCTTAACCACTGGGGACCACCAGGGAAGTCCCTCAAGTTATTGGTATGCTATTTCCATAGAGATAAGCATTCCCAGTGTACCTTGGAGTGAAAATCTCCTTGTATGCTCTATGTGTTGAAATTATTGTCTCAAGGTTAAATTTTTCTAATAATTAATGATGCACGTGAAAACTGGCGGTTCTATGTACAAAAACAGTGTTCAACTTTCAAATGGTGATATAAAGAAATAGGTGGACGACTATGTAAATAACAGGAGAGTGTGTTGGCTAAATCAGTGCTTCTCAAACTTAGGGACTCTCAGAATCTGGAGAGCTGAGGAGAAGGGGGGCTCATCCTCCAGATATTCTGATTAGATAGGTCTCTGGACCAGCCCAAGAATTTGCCTTTAGAGCAAGCTCCAAGGTAATAATGATGCTGCTGGTCTTAGGACCTACACTAAGTAGCCCTGAGTGAGAAAACTTTGCAGGAAACATTACAGTCTTTTTGAACTGTGAAACAATTATGAAAATATAAATGATAATATAAAGCAAAATGATAGTTATTATATCATAAATCTAGTCTTTGTTGAATTATTTGGTGAACTACTGTTTATAACCTTAATCCAAATAAATTTTAGAACTGTAATTCTTATTTAATGCCATTTAGTCTGTGAGTCTTTCAAGAAAAGACTTTAAGAACTTTCTTATCTTGTGAGGATGCATTAAAAGCAGAATGTCAATACGTAAATGAACTATTTTCTACCATTAAATATATATTTGAATGTAGAAAAAAAAAGCTGAATGTCAACTTTGCTGCCTCAAAATTTCAGAAGGAGAAAACATACAACAACCATGACATGTCACATTCAATCCAGTCATAATAATGAAAATACAGATAAGAAGAAACTGTTAGAGAACAGTGACGTATCCAAAAAACGTTTTGCCCCTCCACCTATCCCAGATGAAAGTAAGCTGTTACTTAATATTCCCAGATGTGCCATGTAGTGACCGCAGGAACAATTCAACTGCTGAACCTGCTGAGAAGGTATTATTTCTGCAGTATGACAAACTTTAGAAATTTGGCTACTACATTTTTTTTAAATCAAAGACGGCAGCTCAAAGTACCATTCAGTCAGAATAACAACTCTTTTTTTTAAATTTATTTATTTTATTTATTTATTTTTGGCTGTGTTGGGTCTTCATTGCTGCACGCGGGCTTTCTCTAGTTGCGGCGAGCGGGGGCTACTCTTCGTTGTGGCGCATGGCTTCTTACTGTGGTGGCTTCTATTGTTGTGGGGCATGGGCTCTAGACACACGGGCTTCAGTAGTTCAGCACGCAGGCTCAGTAGTTGTGATTCGCGGGCTCTAGAGCACAAGCTCAGTAGTTGTGGCGCACGGGCTTAGTTGCTCCGCGGCATGTGGGATCTTCCCAGACCAGGGCTCGAACCCGTGTCCCCTACGTCGGCAAGCAGATTCTCCACCACTGCGCCACCAGGGAAGCCCTGCTACTACATTTTTAAAAGAACAAAATTGCAACGGTAACTAAATCTTTAACAAAATTTAAGATTTATTCTTGTTCCCAAGAATTTCATTCTATGGTAATATGTATCTTCACCCTCAGCCAAACATTGATTTGACATTTGTCCAAAACATCCGTTTGGTGGGATGAGCAGATGCAAACTATTATATATAGAATGGATAAACAACAAGGTCTTACTGTATGGCAAACGGAACTATATTCAATATCCTGTGATAAACCATAATGGGAAAGAATAAGAAAAAGAATGTATATACATGTATAACTGAATCACTTGGTTATATAGCAGAAATTAACACAACATTGTACATCAACTATACTTCAATAAAATAAATTTTCTAAAAATGTCCATTCAGTGTGCCTCCAATTCACCAATTATTGGGTACAGATTGCCTGCCAGCCCCTGGGCTGGGTGTTAACTCAGTTAATCCTCACTAGTGTGTGAGGTAAGCTTCCTATTTTCAATTTATAAGTGAGGAATCCATGGCTCACAACAATTAGTCCAAGTTCCCCAGCAAAGGTAAGTGGCGGAGTCAGACGCCAAGACCAGGTCCTACTGGTACCTTAATCTACATTCCTAGCCTCTAGGCAGGTTTCTGCAAAGAGTCTGCTTCCCAGCTGTGCCCAGATCCACCATAGCAACAGCCAAGGTTGTGGCAGCAGTAATCAGAGCCTATAGAGGACTAGCAGTGGCTTCCTGTCACCTGAAGGGAAAAGGAAAAGAAACGTGCATGGTGGCTGACCCTGAATCTGAAGTGAGAATTCTGCTCCTTGAAGAGGACGCAACCAGAGATGACGAAAGGTTTCTGAGTTCAGGTGAGGAGGCCTCTATTGTGTCCTGGCACTGGTGTGTGAGCACGGGGCTGGGAGTCATTGTACCCTCGCGTCTGTAGAATGGGGATGGCTGCCTGTGTCAGGGGGTCATGATGAGGATCATACGAGAAAAAGTGAGATTCTGAAGTTCTTTGCGTACTCATGCTGGGGGTGGAGGTGGAGAGATGAAAGACAGTGGGGAATACAGCACTTTTATTTCTTCCTAAACTGGGGTTATATTAGATCATCATGGGAACAACAACAATGAAAAATCAGCTGATGTCCCCAGGGAAAAGCACTCAAGGACTTTGGACCCAAACAGATCTGAGTTTGAATCCTGGCTGTGCTGCTTTTTGCTCTGAGAATGTGGGTCACGAAGCCTCAGTTTACCCAATCGTAAAATGCTAACAACAATTATGTCCAGTGGTATGCCAGGAAATGTTTAACAGCCAGCTCTCCAGAAGAAAAGAAGAGCCCTGCCTTGTGGTGTTTGCTAATTTCCATGGAGTAAACAGTCCCACAATGACAGCTTCCAAGTTACCAACATGAGGTCAACCAGCTCACAAAATTCTTGAAAACTGGCTCTCAGCAGCCACGCCGGTATGAGCTGGCTCTAGCACGTCACAACTTCTGCTCAGGGCAGCTGTAGGGTTTAAATGAGAGCAAGAATGTAAGTGCCTAACATGAGGGGGAGCGGGGAGAGGCAATTGAAGAGTGACAAGATTTGAGCAGCTCTGTTCCATGGATGTCGTGTAACCCCACCTGACTTTGGGCAAAGACAGCCTGCTATGAATGCAGGGCCCCTGGGAAGCCCCATCACCTCTCTAAATTACTAGTGCTATCCTCCTCATACCCTAAAGCTGTCATTTCCAAGGGCCACAAGCTGTGGGTGGAGACGCTGTTTTATCTCCTTTCACATCAAATGGACCTGAGGCCAAGCTTTTTGACCACCCTTCTACCAGTCAGTGAAGAAACCACCTTTAAGCCACTAACCCTGGGGAACTCCCTGGAGGTCCAGAGGTTAGGACTCAGCGCTTTAGCTGCTGTGGCCCCAGTTCAATCCCTGGCGGTCAGGGAACTAAGATCCCACAAGCCACGCGGCGCAGCCAAAAAAAAAAAAACACTAACCCTGATCCCTTTGTGGGAGAACTCCCCCACTCCCCTAGCCACCAAGTAGGAGAAAGCTTTAAACCAGCTGTGGAAAGAGGAGAGAGAAGAAAGAGGAGAAACGTACTAAAATCTCTATGTCAGGCTTTGCGCTGTGCGCCACCCATGCGATATTACTTCAATTTCTACGATATCTCCATTTTACAGATAAAACTGAGAGGTGGAGAGGTAAAATAAATTTTCTAATGTCACGCAGTAGATAAGTAGCAGATCTGGAATTGACTCCAAGGCCGTACTCTCTTTTCTACACCCACATCCTACTGGGCTATTGGAAAACAAGAGAGGGAGGAAAAAATTATTTCACAATGGATATTGTCCCAATTTTTCAATCCTTTATAATATCTCTTTTGGGAGTGCTTCTGGGTAGGATAGAATAGTTCACAGCAAGCCAATACTTCCTTTTCAGCCAGATAAATTGCAGAACTAATATTTATAAAAGCTTTAGATTCAGACAAAACTATAATTCAAAAAGATACATGCACCCCTATGTTCATAGCAGCACCATTCACAATAGCCAAGACATGGAAACAACCTAAATGTCCATTGATTGATGAATGGATAAAGAACATGTGGTACATATATACAATGGAATACTACTCAGCCTTAACAAAGAACGAAATAATGCCATCTGCAGCAACATGGATGAACCTAGAGACTACTATACTAAGTGAAGTAAGTCAGAAAGAGAAAGACAAATACCTTATGATATCACTTGTATGTGGAATCTAAAATATGACACAAACCAACCTATCTACGAAACAGAAACAGACTCACGGACGCAGAGAACAGACTTCTGGTTGCCAAAGGGAAGCGGGGTAGGGGAGGGATGGACTGGGAGTTTGGGGTTAGTAGATGCAAAGTATTACATATAGAATAGATAAACAACAAGGTCCTACTGTGTAGCACAGGGAACTATATTCAATAAACTGAGATAAACCATAAAAGAAAAGAATATAAAAAAGAATATATGTGTGTGTGTGTGTGTGTGTGTATAAAATTGAATCACTTTGCTGTACAGCAGAAATTAACACAACTTTGTAAATCAACTATACTTCAAAACAACAACAAAAAAAAGCATTAGAAAACTGCAGAAGTCCTCTAGAGACTAATGTTCTGGGGGCTAGGGGGGACCCTTTAGAAATGACTGGAGATCTGTAGCTCCTTTTCCCCTGGGAGCATTTTCGAATTCTGGGCAGGACGAGAGACTGATAATCTGGATTATTCCTAAACAGAGGGTTTTGCTGCTGAACAGAAAAGCCATTAGAGCTTCCAACAGTCACATGGGAACAAGAAAACCAAAATGTGAGACTTGAAGGACCTCTAATATGCAGCCAGTTTCCCCTCCAAACACATGCTGAATTCCAAAACTATGCAGGGAGGAAAGCTAAAGAGAGACACTGACAAACCTCTGCAAAACAGAGCGGAAATTCTTACCTTTCTCTCGGTGTTGAGGACACAATCTGCCAGCCCCTCAGCTGGAAGCTGAGGAGGGTCCACATCCCAAGAACTGTGCGAACCCGAGGTTGGCTGAATCTCACCAAATCTGTAACACAGCCTTGCCCCAGCTGAGATCCCCATTGGATTAATGGGATCGGCCACACTTTGTGTCTTGCAGAGCCTAGAATGAACTCTCTCTGGTGGAAAGCAACCATTTTGTGGAGTCTCTACAGTGTTTATATACAAAATTTCTAACATGCAATCAAAAATTACTAGGTATGTGAAGAGATAGGGATATATGACTAGTATTCAAATGAAAAAAATACACAATAGTAGCTCCACAGGTGATATAGACATTGGAGTTAGAAGACAGGGACTTTTCAATAATTATTCTTAAGGTGTTCAGAAAATAGAAGATGTACAAAATAGACGAAAAATGGAGAATTTCAACAGGGAAAAGAAATTTTAAAAATCAAGTAGTTATCTGTTAACAAAAAAAAAAATCAAATGGACACTGAAAATAAGAAATCAATGGATGGGTTTACTAGCTGTAACAGAGACAGGGTAAATGCACTGAAATATGAGTCAATATCTCTTTTGGGAGGGACAAGGTAATTGAAGGATATCCCTAAATATCTCCCTACCTCTCCTCCCAAGCCCCAAACCCTCATTCCCCTCCCTACCTTATAATTTAGGTGATTATTTTTCTAGAAGTAGCTGCAATGGCTATTGTTGTTGCTGTTGTTATTTTTTTAATATTTATTTATTTATTTGGTTGCACCAGGTCAGTTGCAGCAGGTGGGCTCCTTAGTTGTGGCATGTGAACTCTCAGTTGCGGCATGCGAACTTTTAGTTGCAGCATGCATGTGGTATCTAGTTCCCCAACCAGGGATCGAACCGGAGCCCTCTCCATTGGGAGCATGGAGTCTTATCCAGTGCGCCACCAGGGAAGTCTGCTGTTGTTATTTTTATTTTGAAATAATTTTAGATTTACAAAAGAGTTGTAAAGATAGTAGAAAGAGTCTCAGGGCTTCCCTGGTGATGCAGTGGTTAAGAATCCGCCTGCCAATGCAGGGGACACGTGTTCGAGCCCTGGTCTGGGAAGATACCACATGCCACGGAGCAACTAAGCCCAAGCGCCACGACTGCTGAGTCTGCTCTCTAGAGCCCGCAAGCCACAACTATCGAGGCCACAAGCCACAACTATGGCAGCCCACGCACTTAGATCCCATGCTCCGCAGCAGGAGAAGCCACCGATGAGAGGCCCTCACACCACAATGAGGAGTGGCCCCCGCTCACCACAACTAGAGAAAGCCCTGCTAGCAGCAACAAAGACCCAACGCAGCCAAAAATAAATAAATAAATAAAATAAATTTATTAGAAAAAAAAAAAGAGTCCCTGTAAAGCTTCACCCAGTTTCCTCTAGGATATACATATTTTTAGCAAATATCGAACAAGTAAAATGATTCGGGCAAGTAAAATGATTCTGGGTTTTTATTTCCTCATATATAAAATTAAAAGGTTAGACCATATTCTTTAAGATCTCTTCCAGCTCTAACATTCTATGAGTCTAGATCTAAGATATATTTTAAATTCTGCCTAGTGGCCACTAAAAGATGAAGATGATTAATATTTTATATGTATGAGCTATTATTACTATGTGCCTATCACTCTCCATACATTATCCATCATTTAATCGTCCCAAAACTGAACCTATTGGGACTTTGTTGTAGTCCAGCGGTTAAGACTCTGTGCTCCCAAAGCAGGGCGCCCAGGTTCGATCCCTGGTTGGGGAGCTAGATCCCGCATGCCTGCTGCAACTAAGAGTCCACATGCAGCAACTAAAAGATCCTTCATGCTGCAGCTGAAGATCCCACGTGCCACAACTAAGACCTGGCACAGCCAAATAAATAAGTAAATAAAATACTTTAAAAAAAAAAAAACTGAACCTATGGGGTAGGTTCTATTACGATGTTCATTTAAGAGATGGAGAAACTATTCTCACAAAAGCTATGAATTGGTGAAAGTCCTACAGCTCCCTATGCTGCAGAAAAGGAACTGGATTAACTCAATCAATCCAACTTTAATGAGTACTTACCTGGAGAGGGTGAGAGGAGAGATTAAAGAGAGGAAACAGGAGGAACTGAGGTAGTCACGGTATAAGAGAAATGGCCCTAGATTTAGAGTAAGCAGCCCCATTTTAAGCTCCAGCTCTACCATGTTTTGGCTTTGTGACTTCAGGCAATTCACTTAAGTGCTCTAAACTTCAGTTTCTACAACCAAATAGGGGAAATTCTATCATAATAGCTGCTATGGACTGAATGTGTCTCCCCCACCCCAACCTACCACCACCACCACCCCACCCAAAATTCATATGCTGGAATTCTAATCCCTACTGTGATGGTATTTGGAGGTGGGGCCTTTGGGAGGTAAGTAGGGTTAATTAGGTCATGAGCGTGGGGACCCATGATGGGATTAATGCCCTTATGAAAAGGAAGAGACGCAAGATCTCTCTCTTGGCCCTGTGAGGATGCAGCAAGAAGCCATCGCTTTGCAAACCAGGAACAGGAGTGTCAGGAGGAATCAAGTCAGCCACAGCACCTTGACCTTGGAATTGCCAGACTTCAGATCTGTGAAGAATAAATTTGTGTCTAAGCCACCCAGTCTATGGTATTATTTTTATGGTAGCCCAAACTGACTACAATAGCTAACACGTACAGTACATACTGTGTGCCTGGCTTGCTCCAAGCTTCTTCATTCATTGCACAAATATTTTTTGGCAAACTCCTCTGTGTCACGCACTGTTCTAAATGCTCCAGGCACTCAGCGAACAAAACGAAGATTCCCTCCTTTCTATAGCTTATGTTTTAATTTGGAGAGACCGACGATAAACAAGTAAACCATTAGTCCTTACAAAAACTGTACAGAGTAAGTACTATTATTGGCCTCTTTTTTTTTTTTTTTTTTTGCGGTACGCGGGCCTCTCACTGTTGTGGCCTCTCCTGTTGTGGAGCACAGGCTCCGGATGCGCAGGCTCAGCGGCCATGGCTCACGGGCCCAGCCGCTCTGCAGCATGTGGGATCTTCCCGGACCGGGGCACGAACCCGCGTCCCCTGCATCGGCAGGCGGACTCTCAACCACTGTGCCACCAGGGAAGCCCTAGCCTCTTTTTTTTAAATGAGGAAACTGAGGCATAGCGAGGTGAAGGGATTTGCTCAGTCCCACAACTGGGAAGCAACAGAGACTAATTCAAAGGCAGGCTGTCTGGCTCCAGAGGCCACACCCTCCACCTCTGCGTTGTTCTGCCTCTCCAGTAACGGCCTCACAAGGTCCTTGTGAGAATCTAAGCCGAGAAATGCATTAAAGCTCTTTGTAAACTGTAAAGCACTGTACACACGCTGGAGCTGATGGTGTGGTTGGCCAGGGTCTGCTAAGGCAATGACCATGGTGGGAAAGTAACCTCCAGTCTCCTGCTCACCACGAGGCCCCTTCAAGCTCTGGAATTCTCCGGGATGCTCCCGATGTGAGTGGTGAGGGGCTGGAGGACATGCAAAATAGTGAATCCGACTCCATTCCTGGTGGCTCAGATGACCCACAGGGACACAGCCTGGGAACTACCTTGCTCTTCACCCATGTTTTTATTTGGGGTCATCATCCTGTAGAAAGAGAAGTCCTGTAGGCAGGGTGATTAAGGCTGGTGAGTCATGCACCCTGCCAGCCTCCTCCACATACCAGCATCCATCAGCTTAGGGAAAGACGGGAGCGCATACGACCGCCTGCACCTGGGAGTGAGGGCTGGGGTCTATGGAAGCTAAGACTTCCCTTCACACGGGGCAGATGGTTGCTGCTTGATGAAGGCTTGCTATAGTCACTCAACAGACACACGCGCGCACACACACACACACACACACACACGAAACAGGCTTCTGCCTCAGGTGCTTGTCAGACCTTCCTTAGAAGAGGACCCTCAATAGCTATTGGCTGGCTGAATGAGTGCATAAGTGAAAGGACAAATAACTGATCATTTTTGCAAAACACTTTACAGTTTACAAACCCTTGTCACGTACCCCAGTTCATGTGATCCTCCCAAAAGAATGATGAGGTGGGTGTCACCGGAATCCCAATTATATAAATGAGAAAACTGACTCTCAGAGAGTTAATGTCAACTTTTCAAGGTCTCACAACTGATTAAGGGCATTTACTGAATAAATGAATGAATGAATGAGATGGGGAGCCAGGATCGGAAACCATGTTGTTGTCTCAGAACTCAGTTACTCTCTCTACCATATATGATGCTACTCTCCTCGTGAAGAATTAAAGAGTCTCCTCTGAGGAAGGGAAGTTGGAAGCAGTAGTAAGAACAAGTCAGTGCAGGAATGTCACCTTCTTAGCCGATGCCTTGGAGGGCAATCACGGAGAGAGTGATCTGCCCTCCAACCTCACTAAGATCTAGCTCTGGCAGCCATCCCAGACCACACTGGCTTCTGTGTTATATCTACTTACAGACTCACCCCCTTGGACTGTGAGCAGCAAGCCTTGTTCATCTCTGTGTCCCCAAGCATCTGGCATCACCCAGGTAATGACTGAATGAATGAGGTATGCGGAAGATCCTCTTTTCTTTTCTAGATCTGTTTGTTTGTTTGGCCGCACCACGCAGCATGCAGGATTTTAGTTCTCATGCCCCCTGCAGTGGAAGCGTGGTGTCTTAACCACTGGACCACCTGGGAAGTCCTGAGTCCACCGATATTTAGGAGGCTTAAATATCAACAGGGCAATCTCAACTTTCAGAGAACAAAAGAGGACAAGTACATCCCAGCTGCTCTACCCCAGATGGCCCCAAAGAGCTAAATTTTCTTTCTCCCTCAAAAGGGCACACATAGCACACTTCCACCCACGCCTTGGCTCTCCCACAACGCCCCCCCCCACTTTTCCACCTCCCTGCAGACTGCCGGCTGCCGCCACCCTCCCACCCAGCCCTCTGCTATCAGAGCTCTGAACACCCAAAAAGGAAAAATGATTTGTGCTGAGTGAAGACAGAGCCAGGGAGGAAGGGAAGGGCTGTTCTCTGCCAGCTGACGTTCTGCAGACCAAGCTGCCTGCATCTGTGCCAAGGGTGTGGCCACTGGCAAAATCTGCCTGAGACGGGGGAGGGGATAGAGAGAAATGTACTGATTCCTACAGCACATCCGGAGCCCTGTCTTAAACTGTCCCGAACTGGCCTCCCCAAGAGGGAGGATGAGATCGAAGTCTCACCCATGATGAAGGACAAGAGATCATACATTCATTCAACAAACATTTACTGGGCATACTACGTGCCAAGCAGCACCCTCAGCACAGGAATGCAGTTGTGAGAGACAGCATACCTGTCCTGGGAAATGTCACACTGGAGTGGGAGAGACAGACAAGTAAACAGGCAACAGCGCTACAGTGCAATCAGAGGAAAGGAAGAGACAAGCACAGGACACAGTAAGAGGTCAGAGGAGGGTCACCTCACCCGGACTCAGGAGTGAAGAGGTAGTCAGAGCCGGCCTGGAGGAGGTCACACCCAACACCCTGAGCTGAGAAGAATGAGGAGGAATTAGATCAGTGAACATGGAAGGAGAGGCATTCCTAGGCAGCAGGAACAGCCTGTGCAAAGGCCTGGGGCTGACACAGAGAGAACCCTGCTGGCACGGGCCATGATCTGGTACAGCTGAGTGAGGAGAGAAGCAGAGGAGTGGTCAAAGTAGGAAAGCCTTTGTCACGGATGCTAAGGACTTTGGATGTTGTTTTAAAGACAGCTGGGCTTTCATCAAAAGGTTTAAGAGGAGGAGGTGACTGATCAGATTTGCATTTTAGAAAAACGAGTCTAGTAACCAAGTGGGGAAGAGGCTCCCAGGGTGCAAGATGGGAAAGTAAGAGACCACTAAGGAAGCTACGGTCATAGTCCAGTGAGAAATGGTGAGGACCTGTGCCGTAGAAACTAACACAACAGGGACTCCCCCGGAGGCTCAGTGATTAAGAATCCCCCTGCCAGTGCAGGGGACACAGATTAGATCCCTCGTCCAGGAAGATCCCACATGCCACGGAGCAGCTAAGCCCGTGTGCTACAACTACTGAAGCCCACATGTCTAGAGCCCGTGCTCGGCAATAATAGAAGCACCGCAACGAGAAGCCCGCGCACCGCAACGAATAGTAGCCCCCGCTCGCCGCAACTAGAGAAAGCCCGCGCGCAGCAACGAAGACCCAACGCAGCCAAAAATTAATTAATTATTTATTTATTTTAAAAGAGCAACCTTTCAAAAAACACTAACACATTGTAAAGCAACTATACTCCAATAAAAATTAATCAAAATAAAATGTAAAAAAAACACCCAAATATCTATGTCTTAATTTTTCTATATCCTACTCATTTAGTAAAGTAAGTCATGGAATTGAAAAAAAAAAAAAAAACGGTGAGGACCTGAATTTAAGGCAGTTCTGAGGGGAGGAAGAAGAAGACACAGATCTGAGAGGTATTTAGGAAGTAGACTTATTGGACGTGGTGACCAGCATGGGGAGATGAAGGTGGGGGAAGGGAGAAGAGGATGAGGTCCAGGTCCTGACTTGGGTGTTCAGTGAATCAGATGAGGAGACCTTGAACAGAGATGGGGAATCTGGGCGGAGGAGAAAGTTTGGACTGGAAACAGATGAGTTCAACACAGAGTCTCTTGAGTTTAACACGATGTCTCCTGCAGACATCTTGGGGGGGATATTCAGCATCGGGGTGGAGGTAAGGTGCGGGGCTAGAGATGAACACTTGGGAGGCAGCGTAGCTGCTGTGGTTAAAACCATATGTGTGGATGTGATCGCTGAGAAGAATTTGCACATCTGAGAATGTGTAGACTCTGTCTTCCTGTCCCCAGGCAAAACGGGCTGAGATAACATGAGTGAAACTGCTTGGCCTGACACGTGGGTCAGAACAGAGGCTCAGTAAATTGCAGCTGAATGAATAGTAGGTCAATAATCACGAATAATCATTTAGTCTAATGTTTTGCTTCCCAACACGATCAACATCATTCCCCTCTTTCTTTCAAAACTTTCTCTCCTATTGTCTCTCTTGTCTTAATCCTATTGTCTCTCTTGTCTTAATCCTATTGTCTCTCATCTTAATCCTATTGTCTCGGGATCCTGAGAATTGGGGAGTTCTTCTGATGTGCACCTCACACACATTCCTCCTTTCAGATTCCAGTCCTTGAGTCCTGACCATCTTGCTAGCTGTATTCACCAGCTGCTCACCCTCTTTCCCTGCCTCCTACACTCTCCCTTTGCTGTTATTTTTAAACTGTTTTATTTTCAGACAGTATTCGTCACAGCCATTGGCTGCCTATTGGAGGTATGTTCATCGAATATTGTATCTGTGTAGTTAAATCATAACTTTCCATAGAGGAAAGCAATGACAGAAATAATCCAAAAATGATCAATTTTAAATGACTTCTAATTGGGTTGGGAAGCTGCTTCAGTCCTTGCATCTGAATATGGGTTGGTTAGATAATGCAAAAGTCAAGTTCAAGCAAAATGGCCATATTAGGGAAACTGATACAAGAGGAACTTGCCTAGAAACTGACCAATTGTTCCATCCCAAGGCCTTCAGCGTGGCACCCAGCCTTCTATCTATCCACCTTTCTATCCACCCATCCGTTCCATCTATCCATCTTCCCATCCATCTGTCCTCCAAATCTACCTGTCTGTCCACCCATCCATCTATCTATCTAAAAACATCTTTAGAATGCCTGCTGTATTCCAGACACTGCACGAGGTGCTGAGGGATATGAAAATAAATGAGACCTGGAACCAAGAATCTTCCAATCCAAATGTGGGAAAAGACCCAAGATTAAAAATAACTCCATCTTAGAAATGTTCTAAAAGAAGAATTAGAAGACCTAACTCTTTCTAGAGGAATCAGGGAAGGCTTCATAAGAAAGGGTCTTGAAGGAGGAGAAAAATTTGGAGGTGCACAGTTTTACCTCTCACAGGGATACAGGGCAGAGGCGCAAGACTTACACCCCAATATATAGGCTACACCCGGGCATGGGGAATCTAACCACAGGACTTCAAACCATGTCACTTCTCTTGGCCTCAGTATATTTATCATTATATCAAAAGGGTTGGAATGTGGTTTTCTAACTATGCTCCAGTGAATGTAGAGTAACAAGCTGTCTCAATTTGCCCCAGTTTGAGAGATTTCTTGGGATCTGGGACTTTTGATGCTAAAACAGGACAGATCCAGGATGAGTTGGTCACCCTAATTGAAGGGTGACCCTTACAGATACCATAGGGAGGTCACAGAGGCAGGAAGTAGGGAAAGCAGGACTCAGGGCAGCGGACTGTCCAGGGGGCTCAGAGCCCCCACTTTCACTCTCACAACTTTTTTGCACATTGAGTTTCTCTGTTAGGTTTTGTTGGAAGAAACATTGCAACTACTTTTTAAAACGGCTTGAAAACCATTGGACTAAATGGTCTCTAGTGTCCCTACGGTCTTTTGAAATTAAAATTCTGTTATCTATAGGGGAGTTCCCTGGTGGCCTAGTGGTTAGGATTCTGGGCTTTCACTGCCGTGGCCCGGGTTCAGTCCCTGGTCGGGGAACTGAGATTCTGTAAGCGTCACGGCATGGCCAAAAAATATATATTTTGGGGGAGGGTAGGGGGGGAGTTGATTTTTCTCTCTCTCACTTCTTTCCATCATTCTGCCTCATATTTTTTCCCTTTGTCTGATGAGATGCACAGGGGACTATAAGACAAATATAAGTATTTTGGCTGAAAAATCTTCCTTCCTATAGGACTTTTAGAGGCTCTAAAATAAATGAGAAAATACTAAGCTAAATTAACATTGAGTTTTTAAATCCATAGCATTCCAAACCAGCCTGCGGAAGGCATCCTTCATTTTATACCTTTCTCCCTCTCCACCCAGTACCACTTGTTCTGAAATTACATCTCAGGGAGTAAGTTCAGGAGTTGGGGGACAATGAATCAGCCTAAAGAATCCCTTCTTCTTTCTTCAGGGTGGGGCTGCGAGCTGAAAGGGGACCAGGAGAAGCAGTCGGAAACAACATCCCAGCTCCTCCTCCCACCTCAGCTCCCTCTAGCAGCTCTAATTGAGGCCTGTCACAGGGAGAGAAGCCAGCTGCAAATTGCATTCATCAACGAATTACCGCAGTTACAGCCTCAACCCCAGCCTAATGGGGGCGACTCGTCCGGTCAGACGGTGCCTTCCTCTGATTCAGAGCAGCCAAATTCTTTGGAATGCCAGGGTCATTTTCCCTGATCCAGACCGCACACTTTATCCTGGCCCTACACCCTGCCTTCAACCAATACATCAGGAAGGATGGATGTTCCCCCAAACTTCTCCGGGGTGCTTCTATCAACTGAAGTTCACCCAGCAATCTAGGCCCGATTCCCGCTGCTGTCCTTTTTTCCTTTTTTTTTTTTAATGGCAGCGTTCGGTCTTCATTGCTGCGTGGGGGCCTTTTCTCTAGTTGCTGTGAGTGGGGGCTACTCTTCGTTGCGGTGCGCGGGCTTCTCATTGCGGTGGCTTCTCTTGTTGCAGAGCATGGGCTCTAGGCGCGTGGGCTTCAGTAGTTGCAGCACATGGGCTCAGTAGTTGTGGCTCACAGACTTAGATGCTCTGTGGCATGTGGGATCTTCCCGGACCAGGGATCGAACCTGTGTCCCCTGCATTGGCAGACAGATTCTTTATTTTTTTTAATATTATTTTATTTATTTATTTCGTTGTGTCGGGTCTTAGTTGTGGCAGGCAGGCTCCTTAGTTGTGGCTTGAGGGCTCCTTAGTTGTGGAATGTGAACTCTTAGTTGCGGCATGTGAACTCTTAGTTACGGCATGCATGTGGGATCTAGTTCCTCAACCAGGGATCGAACCTGGGCCCCCTGCATTGGGAGCGTAGAGTCTTAACCACTGAGCCACCAGGGAAGTCCCACCTGCTGCTGTTCTTTAAGTTGACTTTCCTCCAGATGTGGTCCTGGAGAGAATTGATTTGCTGACAGTTCAAGGGCCTGTTAAGGATGCTTTCCTTGTTGCCAGAGGGCCAACTCAACTCCTCCATCCCTCCTGCCCTCCTTGATGACACAGGGCCCAGGTTAGGGTGAGGTTCAGATGAAACCTGTGGAGGTGTAGTGCAAGTGTCACCTCCCAGGGGGATAAACATGTGACCACCCGCACCTGTCCACAGCCGCTTCCTCACTCCCCTCCCTGGAACCAGCAATCCTGGTTTCAACAAGGTGTGTGTGTGTGTGTGTGTGTGTGTGTGTGTGTGTGTGTGTCAGAGAGAAACACATACCACAGGAAATCCACATGCTAGGGACAGGAGGATGTGGAGGGCATGACACTGGATCCCTCTGTGTGACCTGGGGTATGAAAGAACAACCAAATGCCCTCAGAGAGTACTCTTTCCCTTGCTTTTTTTTTTTTTTTAATATTTATTTATTTGTTTGGCTGCACCGGGTCTTAGTTGCATCAGGCGGGCTCCTTATTTGTGGCTTGAGGGCTCCTTAGTTGTGGCATGCAAACTCTTAGTTGCGGCATGCATGTGGGATCTAGTTCCCTGACCAGGGGTTGAACCGGAGCCCCCTGCATTGGGAGTACAGAGTCTTAAGCACTGAACCATCAGGGAAGTTCCCTCTCTCCCCTGCTTTTTGAACGAGAATTCTGGCATCTCTACAAACAGGGCTGTGCCAGAGAAAAGGAAATTTCAGAGGTCAGTCCATCCATCTCCCAGCCTCTGGCCAGAAACAATCATCTCTTCCTTTCTCCCAGTCCCTGTTTGAATTTGGGAGGGGTCAAGGAAAGGAGGTTTCTTTTCAGTGCTGAAGTTTCTAAGGAAGCCAGCCCAGATCCCCCACTTCCCTTCCAGAGAATGTATCCTGTGATGTTTAAGTAGGAGTCAAGCCTTGAGAATGAATTTCTCCTGAACTGTCCTTGCTCCACAAGAGGAGGCAGGGATGGATACACCCAGTAAAAGAAGTCGCACAACAGAAGTAATTTGAGTCAAATGTCCCCTGGGACCCCAAAGCTTTCTGTCCAGGGGAACGGGGCTCAAGTGACCCATTGGCAAGGGAAGAGGTCAACAGGGGTGACCCAGTACCCCAGCTTCCTGGAGACTCTCGAAGAAACTCAGCATTTCATTCTGAGTTTCAGAAGAGAGAAGGCAGATCAAAGGCAGGAACCAAGGACAGTGGGGGTAGGAAGGGACCAAGAAACAGATGGAGGGAGAAACAAGGTGCGACAAGGGCAGTTAAGAGCTGAGGTTGAGGTCCAGAGTGAGAGTAGAACAAGGAATGGATTGCCAAACAAGGACGGCAATCAGGGCACTGGCCTGCCCAGGTCAGTGACTTTTTTTGTCTCTTGGTCTCCACCCTGAGTGGTGCCCTTGATGCCCTGCCCAGGCCCCTCTGCCGGCTGTGAGTGTTGGCTCCAGTGACTCCAAAGGCTCCCAGTGGCCCCTTCTCTGGAGACTTGAGCAACCAGCAGCCAATTAGCTGACTGATGGGGTATGGGGGTGGGGGTACCTACCTCAGGGGGCTCCTTTCTATGGTCCCAGTCTCCATCCAGAGCTTTCCTACAGGGTGAAACCCAGATTAGACTCCAGCTGTGAGAGGGGGTCCTGGCTTAGCCCCTCCCCTACCGCATCCTGCTTCCCTTCCTCCCCTTCTCCTGAGACTTTGCCCTCAATAAACCACATGCCTCTGAATCCCTGTCTCAGGCTCGGCATCAAGGAAACCGGATCTAGAACAATTTTGCGCACAGGTTACACATTTAGCTCCAGCACCTAGGATGGTGTGTTAGTGCCCAATAAGGCTAAATCTTATGATATTATAGATGATTAATTGAAAAAATACATGACTGAACTAATGCTCTGGGTGCGAGATAAGTGGGTGAGGGTTTTTATTGCAGAACTGCCCTCCCCCACGTACACACACACACACACACACACACTCACACACACGCAGTGTTAACCTGATCCCCGTGGCTCATCCCAGTACATCCCGTCTGCATATAGGCCACCTGCTTATGTTTGTGCAAACTCAGGAGCAGATAATCTAGTTGGTGGATTACCCAGAACCCCCAGCTGGCATCTTCCCCTTCAGTATCTCCTGCCTGAGTTCTCTTTCTGCTCCAACACCTTTTGGGGGTTGGGAGAGGGTTGGGCAGAGGAAGGCAGCAGAGGAGGGCAAGATGATGAAACTTCAGTCTGTCAATACTGTTGCTGCTATCTAAGCAGTATGATGAAAGGTCAGAAACTATCGGGTAAAATCAGGATAGGAATTTTCTGTGGACTCCAGGTAACTGGGCTCATCGTGAAATAGACAGTTAAAGAGCTGTTTATAGAGTGAAAACACCCGAAATGGAGCTACAAAATCACCTGCAAAGTAATCAGGTTTGGATCAGTGAGAATCATAGTTTGATAAGGTGTTTTAAGATAATCTGAGAGACTTCCATGGCGGCCCCGTGGTTAGGACTCCTCGCTTCCACTGCAGGGGGCCTGGGTTCAATCCCTGGTCGGGGAACTAAGATTGCCACGAGGCCAAAAACGTAAATAAATAAATAATAACTTGAGATATGCAAAGTCTTGACCTACCCTGAAAGCTTTCCAGGAAGGAGGTGAGCAGATCTTTCACGCTGTTCAGTCCTCCCTGTCGAGAAGACCCTCCTGTAACCTCCCCTCCTTCTTCCAGATTGCCGCAGTTTGGTCTGTTTCTCTTCTGATTTCGGCAGAAAGGAAGAACAATGGCTCTCCCATTCTTTTACCCATAATGCTCCTTCCCCCAAATATCTGGACCTGCATTGTCAATAGAAATAGAATGCGAACAGCAAATGTAATTTTAGAATTTCTGGTAACCACATTTTTTAAAGGTAAAATGAAGCAGATGAAATTAATTTTAATGAAGCATTTTATTTAACTCAATATATCCAAAAATTCAACACGTCTATATAAAAAAGTATTCATGAGATGTTTACATTCTTTTTTCATTCTAAGGCTTCAAAATCTGTTGTGTATTTCACACTTACAGCATGTCCCAGTTCAGTTCTGTTACATTTCCCTGGTTCAGTGGCCACGTGTGGTTGGTGGCTGCCATATGGGATAGCACAAGTCCAGACCTTGGGAGTCCCTTCCCCAGCACCTGCTCTGCACTCAGCTCCTCTGGGGTGGGAGGTAGAGAATGGGAATCTAGATACAGTTCGACTATCCTGGGGTGACCTTGGGAGGAGCTGGGAGAAGGGAGTGGTGAACAGACTCCAGGGAGCATCCCAGGCCAGGCAACTAATTACTGGGAAGGGAGGAAGGAAGCTGTGTCTATTAAACCTCAACCTCAGATCTTTCCTCCTGAGCAGTAGGTAGGGCCAAGAAAGTACTTCCAAGCCCATGGTCCTCCAAGTCCCTAGTTAATCAGAATACTTAATTCCAGTTCCTTAATCTGCTTCTTTTCCCCACCTCCTCCAGGAAGTCTTCCCAGATAAACTCCCCAATCTTATTTGATAGTTTCTTTCCTGAGTGCTGTCAGCATTTATAGACTAAAACCACTTCTTCAATGCGGTGACACCCCAACCCTCCAATCCTTGAGTGGACACCCCACATTCCATAGATATGCGATGATCACCTACTGTGTGCCCACCACTGTCCTGGGGATAGAGTGGTGTGCAAAATGGATGAGGGCTGTCCTGCACAACGTGGAAATGAATGCAGACAGTAAACAAACTCGAAAACAAAACAAGGTAATTTCAGAGAGTGATAAGATGAAGGGAGAAAGATCATTAAGGAGTTCCCCACACCCACCTTGTACTGAGGACCACAGAAAGTGAACCAGAAAAGATCTGATACTGTGTACTCAACCCCCTCACTTTATAGATGGGTAAACTGAGGCCAGGGGACAAGGAAGGGCTTGGTCAAGGTCACAGAAGTTGGTGGCAGAGCCACGTCTTACTCTGAGGTTACTTTCTGAGGTGCTGCCCGGTCAGAGTGGTGGTTCTGTTCCTCCCTCATTAGACTGGGAGCATTCCAGGGAAAGCGCAAGCACTTCTGCCTTCTCTCTCCCGAGGGACAAGAGTCAGCATCTGGAATGGAAAGCAGTGAGTGATCTTATAAAAACAAACACAATCAAAATCGCAAAACTTCACTTTCAGCAATCTTTAAAAGCCAGCCGTCAGCCCCACCCACCTCCACCAATCTCCACCAGATTTAATAGGAGGGGATGGGAGGTACTAAAGAGATACACTCTCCTGCCTGCCTCACTCCCCGCCACCCCGATCCACCCAGGAGGGGCATAGACCCAGGATTGGCCCAGAGGCCTGAACGAACTCAACAGAGATGGAGCCCCAACAACCCAGAGTGGCCGAGGGATATGATACTTCATGCTTCTGCTTCCTGTTCCAGGAGTCCATGAGCTATAGTGGCTGATGGGGGTCCCCACTAGGGGAGTGGGGGAGGTCCAGGTCCCCAGCCACCCTCCTTCAGGCTCAGATCTGTTCTCCATGTTCCCTTCACAGCCCACGCTCCTAATCTCAGCCGTACTCCCTCCCTGAGCCAAGTCCCGGGGATTTATTTCAGGAGTTGTTTCGCCCACTCCGCCTGCCATCTGTGAGAAGCTGGGTGCTAAGGGAGTCCTCGCCATCTGCCCACCTCCGCCATCAACCAGACAGCCCCGGGTGGGGCTCAATCCCCAGGCCTGCAAATCCTCTACCGTATCGCTGGTGATTTTTTTTCTTACCTGCCATAAAGCAGGAGCGCTGTGATGTCTACTCCCGCACCCTAACCACACACACACCCCTCGGCTTGAAGACGCCTTGAAATTTCAGGATGGGGGATGATGAGACTGAATTAAATTCACCCCAACAGGGCTTCCCTGGTGGCGCAGTGGTTGGGAGTCCGCCTGCCGATGCAGGGGACGCGGGTTCGTGCCCCGGTCCGGGAAGATCCCACGTGCCGCGGAACAATTACACTTCTAGGAATCATCTTACAGGAAATCTCCCCACAGTGTACAAAGAAATATGTACAAGGAAGTTCATTGCTGGGGACATGCTGTGGATTTAATTAATAAATGAGGGCCCATTCATACAATGGAATCTCATGTAGTCATCAAAAAGAATGAGAAAATCCATATGTCCTGACATTGAATTATGCCCAAGATATAAATGAGAAAAGCAAAACTGTACAACGATATGCCTGAGATAACCCCATGTGT
>NW_020174923.1:18394510-18395520 GCF_003031525.2 Neophocaena asiaeorientalis asiaeorientalis
TATGTAAAAACCTGTTCACAATGTTTAGCTAGCTCTGAAGTTTAGACTATGGGGCTCTCCATTTTCTAAGTTTCTAAGTTTCTTTTACAACAAAGACCTATTACTTTTATAATCAAGTGAGGAAGGGGGAAACTGTTTTTTTAAAAAATTTTTAAAGGAAGGAGGGAAGAACAAACACCCTCCTCTGTCTTAGCCAGAGGAAGAGGTTCCATGACACCCACCCACAAACTCCCCAGCCGTGGTCCTGCAGATGGCCTTGGAAATGATGTGTGGCTACAGACTGCCCATTCCTTACAGCCCAGTGCTGGCCTGGGCTTTCCTTACTGCCTTTACTCCCTCCCCTCCCACTGGCCTCCGTTCAGAAAATGCCCATGTTGGAGAACAGGCTGTCCTGTGTGCTCCTAAGTGCTTCAGTGGAACTCAGTGCTTCCCAGGCCCTGGTTGGAGGTGTCCATCTCCAGAAAGACTTGTTATGACACATGGTCAGTGTGAAAGGAGGGTGGGGACTTCTGGCCAGATTTGAGGCCAGGGCTCTGCTGGGCTTTGAAGATAAAGCCCCCCGCACGCCTCAGGAAGGGGAGTGGGGGAGTGGAAAGCTGGTCCCTAATCTAATCAAGGCAGGGAGGGAGGGAAGGAGGGGGAGGTCAGAGCTCTGAGGTCCTGGACTTGCTCCCTGTCTCCAACCTCCTGGCTGTCTGCCCAAGGGAGTCCAAAGAGCTGGCCTGGGAGGAAGGATCTGGATGCACCACTAAGTAGCTGTGTCCTCGGGCAAGTTGCTACCCCCTTAGGGACTTCTTTCCTCCCTTTTTGCTACTTTTTCTCTTCCTTGAGCACATGCAGCATGGGAGGACTGGAGGGGGTGTGGGAAGGTGAGGGACCACGGCCATCTTTGCCCTCACGAGGGCTTTGGGGAAGCCCAGGGCACCCAGGAAAAGTGCACTCCATCTGGATTTTACCATCCAACCTGTGCAAGAAGAAGAGGTGGCTGGGATGGGGGGGCAGTGGCTGGG